>NW_009727138.1:36153-58192 GCF_000703405.1 Apaloderma vittatum | reverse complement strand
GCCCCGCATGGGAGCCCCAGACAGCCTGCCCTTGTTGCATTGTGCCCCGAACAAAAGAGGAGGCGATGGCATTTTGTTTGTACCTTGGGTTTATTTTGCTTTGTGGTGTTTTAGGCGGCCTGGAATAGAGTCTTGTGTTGTCGGAACAGCGGCCGGGGCTGGAATAGAGTCTTGTGTTGTCGGAACAGCGGCGGGGCTGCTCCGCACAATGGGCTTGCTGTTTATTTTGGTTATGTGACTTTCCCTTCGGTATAAATGATTTCTTTGATGGCTCTGAGGATGCGTTTGTTCCTGGCTAATTTTGGCCCTTTTCAAAACTGGGGCTGTTTGGTTCCTTTATTAGATGGAGAATGTGGGGGGCTCAGGGTGTGCTACGGCCTTAAGAAGAGGAGAAAACCTTAAACAACAAAACAATCGAAACCAAACTTGCAGCTGAAGCACACAAAATGGTGAATTATTGCGTTCGATAGAGCTTTAATAGAGGACTGAGCCTCCAGCCCTATGTCTTAGGGCACACTTTGACTTCTTTTGAGTAAGCACTGAGGTGTCTTCATGCCCCCATAAATAAAGGGACTTATTGCAGATGTTGGGATGCTGAGCCCATGGTCAGGCTCAGCAGCGTTGCGACTCTTTGCTTTTCGGCGGAGTGGAAGTAGGGAAAACGAGCCTGAGAATTATGTTTATTATTGTACGTGTAGAGTTACCTGTTTGCTGGAAATCTGGACGGACAGAAAATGTGCGGAGGAGCGAGCGGGTGCGGCGCGTGGATCAGACGTTTTAGGTAGAGGGAGAAGGGGTGCAGGTATCTTAACATCTGGAAACCTTGATTAAACCCGGGTTGCTTTTGGTGTTTGGATGTGCATCCCCAAGGCCGGTCGTGGCCTCGTGCAGGACTGACAGACATCTCTTTTCGCTCGCTGTACTTTGCTCTAACTTCACACCCTGGGTTGGAGATGTTTGATGCCGTGTAGGGCGACACGCAGCCTCCAGCGTTCCCCTTCTCGCTCAGTGCTTCTCTTGTTTCGGTCTGAAAACTGCTTAATTTTTGTTCCTTGATTACCGAAGGCGACGTCTCCTTCAGCGTCTTGAATTACTTACTTGTCTTTTCTGTCAGATTGAAATAGTGCTCTCTAAGAGCGTGGATCTTATCTCTGCTGTGGTCACCAAACTGTCCGGCGGTAACTGGTAGCGAGTACTCGATTTATCCTCGGTGACAATTCCAGCTCCGCAGGCGTGTGTTCGCGTACACCTGCGAAACGTTCGGACAAATGTCACGGACGCGAGGGTGTTTACTGGAAGGTACTTTTTGTATCCTGAAAAATTTCAATTTAGATAAAACATGCGCTAAAATGCAGTGTCAGATTGAACTTTCCAAGCGGGAGTTTTGCTACAGCACATATCTGACAAAAGTGTACTTCTGTCAGTGTTTTGATAGGAATTTGTGAAAGAGGCTTATTTGGTCTCGGAAAATGAATTTATCTTGCTTCCACGAGCTCCTGATATATAATGTATTAATAACGTCTGAGTAACTAGTCCCATCAACTGGAGTTATTAGTGAATGGTTGTTCTGTGAATTAGTTGAACTTTCAGGTAGTACAAATAGTGTATAGAAAAAATAAACCAACAACCCTCTCATCCCAGAAACCAACTCCCCCAAAAATCCTTTTTTGTGCCAAGGATTGTTGGACTCAAACTGACAATTCTTCTTGTTTGATTTTTTTTTTTTTCTGTTTTCCCTGCTGGAAAAAGAACAGACTTATCTAGTGATGAAAAAAAGCTTCCACATGTCATCTGTGCTGCCCACAAGAAATGGTTGATTAATAATAATACTCCAGCCCTAAATTACAGCCTCGTTTCGTTCTGTATTCTCCTAGATGTGGAGAATTTAAAGCTTCGTGTCTTTGTTTTGTACAGCGAGGAACTGATTGGGTCCTTGCCACCTTAACTTCTGAGAAACTCTGGGAGAGAATGTGATCCAGCCGGCCAAACACCAGAGAGAGAAGCATCTCTTGGTGCAGACTTGGAGAAGATGATGTGGGAAGAGCATGGGGTTCCTCTGCTTGGGAATCCTCGCAGGCAGAAAACCCGAGGTTTTGGGGACGAGAAGCAGGATGGCGCAGAAAAGGAGAAGTGCCTTTAGTTCTTCATGCTCTGTAGGGTTTGGGAATGACGCCGTAAGGAGAGTTTTGTCGTGTTGCTCATCGGGAAAAGCGAAGTGATTTCTGGTGTGAAAGTTGAGCGGGATATTTCCTGTACTAAACCGAGAGTGTGGTCTCTTGCACGGAGGTGGGATCTGCTCCGAACGCGACGCCTTTGCTCGCTGGTGCCGAGCGGGAGCCCCTGGGAAGGCAGAAGCGCTCTGCGTGCATCCAAACTGCGATAGAAGACTTTGCGTGTTTTATTTCCTTTTTTTTCCGATTGACCTTCATAGCTGGGAAACGCAGAGCAGGGTCAAGAGAATCGGAATGGGCAGTTTACAGTGTGTGGGGTGAGCAATCTGTGGTGTGTTTTGTTTTGTTGTGTTGGGTTTTTTTTTATGGGAATGACTTACAAGACGCCAGACCAGTGATTTTAGTTTTCAGTTTCTCCAGCTCTCCCATATATTTATTTCCACCCCCCTTCCCCTCGGAGCCTGTAGCAGTTCTTAACAATGCGTTGGCCTTCCCAGCGTCTTGGGATTTAAAGGAAACCGCTGAGGAGAAAGGACTTCCCTCCTTTTAATAGCCGGGCATTTCTCGTGGCACGCGCTTTCGCTACAAGAGACACCACCTCCTGTAACAGGAGATGCCTTTGGAGCTCATTAAACATTGACATCTTGGATTCCCTCCCCATGGGTGCACGGACATCTCCAGGCTTCTACTATAATTTGGTGAAGGGAGCTTAAAAATCCTATGTTAATTATTTTTTTTTAAAAAAAACCAAACCCAAACCCACAACATGCTTTTGGGCCTGTTGCCATACAATAGCTATTTTTTGTTGACTTAGAGCTCAACTTTAGTAGCGAGCGAGGCATGAAAAATGTTGTTGGAAATATGTTTTTTAAACTAAATTGGCACCAAATGGCTCCGTGCTGCCAATGAGCTGCGATATCTTGGAATCGGAAATTGAGACCCGGCTGCTGTTGGCTTGTGTCGCGGGGTTTTTCCTCGCTCAGCGCTGTAACGTTAGGAGCCCTTGGATTGCTCGCCACGTGTCGGATGCGCTAGATCTTTCCAACAAAAGGAGTGGGACGTCGTCTTTTTCTGGGCTAGGGTTCACCTCGCAAGGAGTGATTTTAGGAAAAAAAAGCTGGGAGATTGCGCTAGTTCAGTTTTGGTTTTAAGATCTCGTTAATTCTGGTGTGGACGCGGAAGGCTTTGCTGAGTTCCCATTTCGAATAGTTTGAAGTCAACTAGGGGTTGCCCGATTCTCTTCAAACGCCATCTCCTTGATGCGCGGTTTGGAGGGAACTGATGCTTCGGAGCGGGATGTGGGTAGGGTGCAGGACAATAAACCTCAATTCTGACTCCAAGCCGGAGCTTTATTCCATGTTCCCTGGGAAACCTGGGCCGAACCATCTGGTTGTTCCGTAGTATTTTTTTTCCGTGGTGAAATAGGGTTAGCAAGGCTCCTCTACCTGCCTTCAACGAAATACAGATTAAATGCTCTGTCATTCCTTATTTATTACCTGGACTTCAGGAGGGTTTCTACAGTTGTTATCTCTTATAATTGTGTTGTTGGGTGCGAGACAGAAATGTGATTTCAGGAATATTTGACTTTTGGGTTATTTTTTATTATTTCTTTTAATGTTTTGCTGTAATACTTACCGGTTTCTTAGAACTGTCTGTCCAGCTTAATTCCTTTTACCTGCTACAACTACTGTTTCCTGAAGCAACCGCTCAACAAACAGGCAGAACCTCTCCCTGTTGTTAAACAATCCTAGGAGCTGGGGTCGGGGGAAGCCGGAGAATCAAATGTTCTGTTCTCTAGCTGTGTCTTCCTGCTCTCCTAAGCTTGGTAGGATCATAACACTTTGGGTTTTTTTCTGTTGTCTTGTTTGAGAACACTGGTCAATGAATACTACGTTACAGAGGTATCACATGAGACTCTATTAAAGGTCTTAAATGAAGATTGTGTTAAAAAACCCCAACAGCTTTCCTTGAGAGAGAAACTAATGTCTAAAATTAAGCTAAATAGTGCAACTGTTTGTTTTATCTGTTACCTCCAATATGATTTTTCCACTATTTTTCTTCCTCCTTTTTTAAGAGGAACACGCCAACTTGGAAATCTGGTTTTTGCCCTGTGAATCTGAATCTGTGATCTCGGTAATTAAAATATTAGAGGAGAAAGATGCCCTTTCCAGTTTTTACTCTGTGTATTTGAAATTCTTTGTCGAGTCAGTTTGATTTCCTTTTTTTTTTTTTTTTTTTTTTGAATTACAACTCCTGTGTGATGGATTGCTCTGGGGAAAAGCTCATCAGCATGCCATTGCCCAATTCCTGCCAAGAATGTTTGAAACTCTCAAGTAGCAGCGGTAGCAAAGCAGAAAGCGAAGGCAGGCAAATGCAATTGCTGGCGAGGACGGGGGAATGAAAAAGATAAGCTTGTCGGTATTTAGTGTTACTGTTACGGCTACTCGCTTTTTCGTTGGGAAGGGTCTTTAAAACGCCGGAGAGGATGCAAAGTAGCATCTCCCCTTTTGTTCTGGTGGAAAAAATAAAAGGAAACATTTTTTCTTGGGGGGAAAAAAAAAGTTTTGAGAAGTCCTGCAAGAGTTTTGTTTTGTCTTTTTTCTTTTTTTCCTACGTGCTGGTGTCAGGAAGTTCAACCTTTTTATTTTCTCCGGAGGTTGTGCATGTGCGGTGGTAAAACTATACTGGTTGTCTGTTAGCCAAAGCTGTAAATCTCCAGCTAGAAGTGAGTGACAGGTGGGATTGGAGGAAAAAAGCAGTTTTCTTTGGCAGGCTGAACCAAAACTGATGTGCGCTCTGTCTGGGTCCCTGCTGTCCGCCTGTTCCTGGATGACACGAGAGGAGCTGATGCCTTTTTGGTTTCCGTTTCAGCGGCTGGAGCAGCAGAGAGGTTGGTCGCCTGAAGAGAGAGCGCGTGTCCTCTCTGTGGGCTCAGGTTTATAAATCGATTCCCCTAAGGTTCCAGTCGTAAACGTGATGTTGCCTCCGCTGTATCGAGTGTATCCTTCCTGTTCGTAGGGCTGAAATTCTGCAGAAAATAGCTTTGTGGCCATCGAGATGTAGAGCGGGAACGTGAGCGAGGTCGTAAGTTCTTGCAGTGACTCTTCCTCAGCGGAAGCAGCCGAGATGCTGAGGTGGGAACTTGCCGAGGGGAGGCACCAGGGCTGGGACGGGGTGGAGAGTGGAATATCGGTCTTCTGAGTCTCATCCCGTGCTGTAAGCATGAGACCGTCTTTCCTCCCTAATATTTGGTTTTAGCTGAATAAGATGTAAGACCCTTTTAATGGGTCTTTCTGCGCTTAAAGAGGCAGCACCCAAACCTGCCCTCAGAGGCTCACAGAGCAAAAGAAGCAGGGCTGGAACAGGAGGAGCTGCTTCTCTCGGGGCCTGAGCTCATGGACATATTTTACCAGTTCCTGTAGTGTCTTAATCAGATGATAATACGGGTTAACATATGGATGAGGGAGAGATTCCCATTTCTTACGTTCTTGTGTGCATCTGCACGCTCGGTGTTAGAACTTGGCAGTTTGGTCACGCAACTTGAGTGGTTTTGACGTTTTCTTTGGAGTCCATTGAGAAAAGTGTTTCCAGGTTTGCCAAGGTGTTCTTTCTGGAGTATTTCTGACTTTAAATGACAGCTTAGTCAAGTATTTACAGAAGGTAGGCATGAGCTCTCTGTAGCGAGATGTAAAGGATGCTGCATAATGATAGGTAAATTTAATAAAAGCTACTGCAGAATTTCTCAGCAAATCTTTTTTTCTTTGCTTTTATGTGCTCACAGTAAAATGATAACTAACTAGAATCTAATTTATAGTCATGTTCTTTTTTATTTTCTTGGGGAGAAAAAAGGGACAGCGAGTAGGAGCAAATAAGGGAATTGGTTCATTCTGTAAATACTCACGGTAATATCTTTATGTGAGGATGAGAGAGTGTATGTGTTAATTCCTATGAAATTCCCATGAAAAATCAGTTTGTGTAAATAACTCTGAAAAAGCTACTGCTCCAGTGGTTATTGGCATTTCATGTGATAACCAACATGTCATTATTTCCTTAAGTTAGCTGTAGTAATTGAAGCTCTTTCAAGTACAAATTGAATTGCTACTAACTTTTCCCTCCCTTCTTTTTTTTATTCCAAGCTTGAATAATTTCCTGTTTCACCCAGATAATTAATATTATGCCCAAACTGTCCCAAGAAGTCGCAAGGTAGATGTGGGGAGTATTTTTGGGGGAAGCTGGTGGGGACCCTGACGCAGCAGAGCTGACCCCGGCTGCTCGCTCCTGCTGCTCGCTTGTCCTGACGAATGCTTTGATGTTTTTGGTGGGATGTCATGGTGATGTCCTGGAGGTGGTTGAGAGGAGAGAGCGTGTCTGTCGGTGGTCACCGATGTCAGACCGTGGCCTGAGGCTTTCCGTCCAGGGAGATTCTGTGACTCTTCTCAAAGAGAAATTCTTGAAGTTGGGAACACTCTGGAATTTCCTCCTGGGCAGAATTACTGAGTTAAGCAAGTACTTTTCCCCCCCTCTCTCCACTCACTTGTGAAATTTCATTCAGGTTTGACTAAGAGAAACCCTGAAAATTACCATTTCCCTTCTGATGTCACCCCTGGTCTGGCCCCCTGCCTGTGAATAACTGAGGAGGAATGTTTAAAAACCTGCGCTGGGGCTGCAGCCGCACCCCCAAACGCCGAGGTGGGGGACCTGCCCTGCCCCGGCCGGGGCCTGGGGAATGCTCAGACCCCTGCGTTGACTTGGCCACCTCCAGTTGTCAGCACTGGGCTTGTACTTTCTTAACACTCGAGTTTCAGCAGCGTGAGTATGGTCTGAGAAGCACAAGGCACCGAAGAGGGGAGGCTACCTGCTCTAAAAATGACCATTCTGCTTTGGGTTTGCAGCAGGGAATTTGATTTTTTCGGTGAGGAGCTTGTGTGGTGTAGTCTGTGCTGCCTGCAAAGCCTTGCTGCGGGTTCGCTGCCTGCCTTGCCTCTGGAGGTGACTCTATTTTTCTGGTTGAACAGAGGTCTGGGTCTGAATCAAAAGGTCATGTAGGCTGCTGTCCTGCTTCGGGGCAGGATCAGCTCTCCCTCAGACCAGGGCAGGCAGCGACGAATGCGATGGAGCTGCCTCACTCCCTTTCGCTGCTCTGTTACCTGTAGCATCAGACATTCCGAAAAACACTCCCACTCAAATCATCTTGGAGTATCTCTTGTTGTCCCAGTCTCTCCAGGTATGGAGAACAGAGGCTAAAGTGTCTGGTAACTTGCTTTTAAATGTGTGGCTTTCTGCCTGGCCCCTATTTCCTCGAGATGAACTTGCTGGATAAATTGCAAAACGTCTTCTTTTACTTGCAGCCGAGCGTACTCGCTGGGGATTGCATTGAAGGGATCCCACTGTCCTGCTTTGCCACCTGAACTTCTTCCAGGGTCCCCGTCTGACCGGGCTCGCTCTGTGTGAGATCTTTCCTGTGGGCTTGTTTGGAGTTTTGTACTTCATAACAGTCTGATGATGGATTTAAAGTCCAAGCGACTGTAGGACTATGCACCCTGTACGAGTTTAGAAGGAGAATCTGGTATTCATTAACTGTATGTAAATAATTAAACCAGTGCCAGACGAGAAGTGGTCTTCCCTCAGACATACCCGTTGTGAAATAGTTTGAGGAAAAGTTCTTACCTCAATGCAGAAGACGTGTTGGAACGGTGGAAGTGCTGGAATGAGTTAAAACTTGATTTAATTATTTATTTCCCTTCAAAGTAAATCTGTCTGACTTTGGAGCTGGCGTGGCTAATCAAGGGAAGGGTTTCCCATTCAAGGCCAGTTAACCCAGTGCGGTCACGTGTTGCCAGGAATGGCCTTTTCTCTTTTTTTTTTTTGCTCTTGTGTGTTGTGTCGGTGGTCTGAGGAGTCCTGGAGCCTTGCCCTGTGGGCTAGGGTAGCTCTGTTTGTGTGGGGTAACTTTTTTTATTAAAAAAACCCCCACCCAAACGCATTTGCTCACTGTTGCGTCGGGAGGACTTGTCGTAAGTGCAGAGCTTTGGATCCCCTGGAACGATGGAGGGCAGCTGCTGCAGGGAACAAATTGGAGCATTTCTTTTTTTTAATTTCCATTGCGTCTGTGGGCAGTATTGCGATAGGAAACATTTAAGGATCAAAGCATGTCCGAGCCTTTCAATTTACTGTGATACACCAGCAAGGCTGGGAGGAGCAGTTCCCCACATCTCGAGCCGTTCCTTGCCTCCATGGCAAACCTTGGAGTAGGTGCTCAGAGCCGCATCTCGCGTGATCAAGGTTAACGCTGTAACTACTGGATTGTACTTTCTCTCTCCGAACGCAAGGTTACTCCTGGAACACTTTTCCTTGTTTTTTTTTTTTCCGAAAAATCGTCTCGCTGGAAATGTTTCTGGCTGCTTGTGGGCAGAACGTGGCTCCTCTGGGCAGGTTAGCGGGGAGCGGGCTTTCAGGTGATGAGCGTCCTCGTCCTAGGTGAAGGTTCGTAACAGAAATGGCATAAAAAGCACTTTTACTCATCTCGTGCTCTGAAGGAGCAACAAAATACCTGGCTCTCCACTGTGGGCAGAAGAGACCGACAGACCTATCCCAAATTATCCTGCCTGGACTTAAAATACATCCAAAGCGCCTTCTTTGGCCTTCCTGTTGGGTTCCCAAGGCATGGCAGTGTTGCCAAAAGCTTGTTTCCGCGTTAATTGTGATTGATTACCTTGCAATCTAGGACAAGGTTTTCTTTGAAAAGCTATATGCTGATTTGGTGTCAGGAATTAAAATCAGATGAAGCGATTAGCGTTCTATGAAACAACCCAGAACAACCAAGCGCTCCTTGGCTTTCAGCCGGGTTTTGGCCCTTAACCCTCGCTCCCTTCTCCTTCTGTGGAGCTAAACCTGTTGTCCGCGTGCTCGGGCAAGTAGCTCCTTAGGGGTATCGGATCAGGAGATCGTGGTGGAATTTTTTCCTGGGCTTCAGCGCGTAGGCTTTCCGACTTCAGTGATGAACGTGGAGTGGGTTGGAAGTGCCCCGTGTCAAGGCGACAGCGATGCTTGTACCGCACGGTGAACGTGCGTTAAGGTTGGCTTTAAATCTGATCGCTCTGTAAATGGCAATAAACTGTGCAGAGTTGTCACTGCTGTCAAGGTACAGTCATGTCTCATCTTCCTTTTCTCATATGAGTTGTCTTACAGTTTCTTGTTATACCTGTTCCTGCAACCAGTGAAGACTTTGCAGCGTTGGCTGTTCCTCCTCCCCCCATGGCATTGGCACAGTTCGGAATTTTTGTATCTTCTCACCAGCTGCCAGCACACACTCCTTTTAACTTGCTAAGCAACTCCCCACGTTGTTCATTTTGCTGCAAAAGAAAGTGGGATTTGTCTGGATGTAGATGAAATAAAAGCCCAAGGACAGAAGCGAGCGTGGGGTACTAGACTCAGGCTTCAAAAGTCCCTATAACCAAAGGCTGGTGGGCTTTTTTTTTTTTTTTTAAAAAGATTATTATTAGTTTTTAAATAGCAATGAGTTGTGTCGCTGTGGGGCTAGAATTCATCTTGGGTTTGCCAAGTGTAACAAACCTGGATCCCGAGAGTGTTGGCTTGGTGAAGGCTCTAGTAGCGTGTCTTCAGCGCTTCCTTGGCTGCAGCTCTGAATTCCTTGCCCACGTAGTCCTTTCATCTCCCCCAGCCTCCTCTCCTCGTCCCCATGCAGGCACGGCAGCAGCTCTGCTTTCTGGGTACAAATGGATCGTTTGGGTATAAATACTGGAGATTCGTTGTTGCATTCTACAAAGTTACCGACTGCATCTTTGGTAAATGCAGATGGTAACTTGTCATTACTGCGGTTTTAAATATTTTTGGTTCCGTGGAACTGGAGTCTTGAACACTGAAATTCAGGGCTAAAATAAGAGGAGGCTCAATAAAATCCACAAAAATAGCAGCCAAATTTGTCGGCTGCTGTAATGAGAAGGGAAACAACTTTTCTTCTTCTTATTATTAGCAGAACAAAGCTTTGTTACCTTGTATCATGGTGGATCCCTCCTATAAAATACTGTGGGGTCAGGAGAGATGGACAAGATAAGTGTAGCGAGTTGCTTCCTGATGAATCATAGGATGGTGTTGGAAGGGACCTCCAGATGTTGTCTAGTCCAACCTCCCACCAGAGCAGGATCCCCCGGAGTAGGTGACACTAACCCCGGTGCAGCAGTGGGCCCTGGGCTCTGCATGTCAGACCTGTGAGTTTGAGTTGAAGGTCTGGGAGACGAGAGTGATGGAGCTCAGAGTTTTGTGCCTCGCTCTTCCACGGACTCATTCCAAAACTCAAGATTTCTTCCATTATTTTGATCTTCCTTCATGTTGCATTGGACATGCTTTTGAATAAATTCAGTTATTCCGCAGAAGCAAGGGAGAGCCGGTGTAATTCGGAAACGTGGCCTGCAGAAAGGACAGGTGCCGACACTCAGCCTTCGTTAAAGCCGGCAGCTGCTCCTGACAAGCCGGAGCTCTGCGCGCCGGCATGAAGCAGCGTCCGACAGCTGAACCTGCCTCTTGCGATGAGCGTAGCTGCGTCCTCCTCCATCTCGGCATTGTGTGCAGCGAGAGAGCTGGCACCGCTGGAGATCCGTCGGGTTTTAGAGCCCTGACCTGACCCGGAGGTGTCTGTCGGGTGAGCCCTTACCAACCCGGCGTGGCAGGAGGTCGTGGGAGTTTGCCCGTCCAGTTGAGTCTGTTCAGCCGCCATTTGTTCTAGTGTAAAACGAGATAAATTTGCAAAGAGATGAGATGTTCAAACACAGGTTGAGCTTTCAGACAGACACAAGTGGGTAGAAACCTGCAACGCTGCATTTTAGGGATGAAGAGCTAGCAAGAAATTGTTCTGAGAAAGCGAGGAGGCTGTGCTGGAAGGGCTTATCGACTCCTGAGTGTGCAGCAGGACTTTCCGCACTGAAGTCTGACAAGAACTTTGATAAATTGATAAAAGGAACTTTGTTCTGGCAGGAAAACTCTAGTGAGCCTCTTGGAATGGACCTTCCTTCAGGCCTAAAGTGTTGGAAAGCATCCGCTGCGTTCAGTGGCAAAAGACACCTATTGGTATGGCTTGTTTCAAGGGAAGCGGGTTTTACAGAGAATTAGCTGGCGTTTGCCACAGGTCACACTTGTCTGAATGTATTTATGGGGCTTCTGGAGCCCTTTCAGGTTTTTGGTGGTGCTTAGCACAAATATTTTGCGTCTTGCTAGCGATCTGGAACAGCTGCCCTCTTACCGATTGAAGTTAGATCACTTAAAGAGTGGTGACACTCTGTATAATTCTGCTCTTCCATTCTAGCTCTTCCTCCTCTTGCTTTTTCTTTTTTTTTTATTATGGCTTGCTCTTGGCCTGGTCCCATTTCTGTCGTACAACATGAGCTTGCTTGTTCCTTCTACTGTAAGTAGGCCTGGAACGAAAATGCTGTGATGAGACACTTAACCGTCTTTTTTTTGTTGACTTGGCTCCAGTTCATTAGAGCAGACATAGGAGGTTGGCTAAACTTAAAGCCTGATTTAATATTCAGGAAGGAAGTTTCTTCCCATCTTAAAAGGAGCATCACCTCATTACAGCTATCACGTGTTCCTTGGGACCATCTCCCATGGAGCAGAGACGCAATTTTCTTTACATCTTGGTGTTGCTTAGATTTTTTGGGAGGAGTCAGCAGCGGCACTTTGGAAATTCTTGAGTTAAGTTGGTTGAACTGTTTGCTTCTAAAGTGAGTTGAAGTTTGAGAGCGAAGGGATAGCTGGTTACTTAATTATTTGACTAGAAGGAAATTACGTTTTTGTCCTTAAACGTCAGTGGAAGTTACTGGTGGTTTTAGAGATCAGTCTAAATAGCAAACTGTGTAATCCGCCTTGGACTACCTGTGAGACGTCTGAAAACTTCGCCAGGCTCCAGCTATTGCGAAAGAACCGTAATCCTTTGTTAATTTGGACTGCGTTTAAGTCGCTGAATGGTGTTTGTCAGAATCTCCTGCTGTGTTAAAATGACCACGTAGGTAGTTGTGTTGCTCCTGTTTCCACCTCGCTGTCTGTTTGATAAAGAAAGAACCGACTGACCCACCAGATCGTCTGGGCTGGGTTTCCAGAGAGGGATGCAGTGCGTTGTGCGGCCCCAGCGAGAGGAATTCCGGGAGGAATCTGCCGTTGTGTGGCTCGTGCATCTCCAAAGGACAAGGGTGCAGCCTGGTGCTACCTCGGAATAAAAACAAAACGGAGTTTCCCCCTCTCCCAGACCAGCCCACCTCCCTGTTTACAGCGTAAATCTTACTTCAGGTCCTTTTGCACTACGGCTTTTCACAGGTCCGCAAAAACGTCCTATTAATGCGTCTGCCTTTGAGGAGGTTGTGAAGATTGCAGAAAACCAGTCGTGTGTCATCTTTAGATATGATAGTGGTTGAAATATTTTATCGAGGGTCCCGAGAGATACCTAAATACCGTGGTGTGATAAGCAGCGTGGCCATGTGTCAGAGAACAACCGACTGAAGCAAGGAACTGTAATCCAGAGCCTCGATAAGCTGGATTTGTTGAATTTGTTAAGGAGAGCTTAAAGTCAGGCTGGGAAGGAAATTGAGATCAACAAATGCACTTTGTTTAAAACACAGGCAGGTTTGGCACCTTCCTGCCCCCTACCTTAAAAAAGAAAACAAACAAATAAACCCCCACCCAGAGCCCTGCTTGGACTTGGGCACGAGGGCTGCCCTGTGGGGTTATTTCCAGCACGGGTTTGAGGTGGGGACCTCATTTCCCCACCAGATGAACATCGTCTTACGACTGACTCCTTTCAGGACTAAAGTGTTCTATAAGGATACGTCCTGTAAGCAAAACTCTGGTCAGTTTTAATCAGTTTGAAGAGTGTTGCCAAGAGTGGTGTTGAGGAAAGTCCTCCGAGATGTGCGGACTGGCCTCTCGCTGAGAAATGTTAATAGGGTAATTACTGAATTGTGTTTAGCCAGGGTCGTGAGGTTCACAGTGGAGCTGCTTGAAGAAAACTCACTCATCTTCTTTTTTTTTTTTTCCCCACTGGTAAAATGTAGTATCCTGGATTGACAGAAAAATCTCCCCGAAGGAACCAATGTAATAAATAGATGATCACGGGAAGGAGTGACGTTTAACAGGGCTGATTTTAAGTTTACAGGAGCTCCGGATAACTCTTGGTTAGAAGCAGGTGACTGAAGTCATTTAGAAAATGTCCCGTTTTCCTTTTGTCTGTGGCATTAGCTTATTCCGAGGTCTCTGTGTTGGCAGATTAGAGGAATCAAAAGTGTCTTTGGTCAAACTCTGACCTACTGGAAAAAGTCAGAAGAAAAACCAGGCTCCCTCTAGTTGCAGAACTGAAACTACTGAGCCTGAATGCTTTGGCAACCAATAATTTAATCTGTGTTGGCCCTTGATAATGAGGTGGTAACGATACATCACCTCGGGGTTCTGTGCTCAAGTCTAAGTTAGATTCTGCAGTCTCTTGGGGTGAGATGGAGAGTTGGGTTTTTCCAGAGCTTCTGTAAAAATTGATTTGTCCTGCAAGTTTCCAAAGGGTGAGTGTTTGTAACCCTGAAACAATCCTGTACTGTATTCCAGAAAGTCAGGGTTTGGTAGCACAAGCTCATGGGTGTGAGGCAGGACAACCCAGGCAGCTTCGTTACTCGAGTCCTCATTTCCTGGAGCGGTGGGCGCTGCCCCGTGGCACAGGCAGGGAGAGTAACTGGTGGGTGCTGAGCAGTGCCGGCGCGGGCTCGGTGTGTTGTCCTGCTTATGCCAAGGGACTGAGGGGACTTGGTGGGTTTCTCAAGTTTAAAAAAAAAAAAAACAGGGGAGAGAAAAAGAAAAAAAAAATGGAAGTGCATGTTTCTGTGATGATGTTCTGAGTAAGATATACTTGATTGAACCCATCCTGGTGAAACACTTGATAGACTTCAGTGTAGTGTTTACGGTGAGGTGCTCTGTGTGTTGCCTTTTGGGTGCATCTTCACGTACCACAGGAGGTTCTTTCTTTTTATCTTAACTTTCATTTCCCCTCAGCCTCTTCCATCTCTCTTCAGAAGCAGACCACCATAGGAAGAGAGGCACTGGCCCTTCAGAAGGCTATAAAAGGCAGCGAGTTCAGGCTGGGATATCGACCTTAGCACGGCCAGTTGCACCTTAAATAGATCAGATGAAAGAGTTCCTCACTGGAAGATGAACTGTGTTTGCTCACGGATGAGGATGGTTGTTAGTTTGTGCTCATTTTTCAGCTTGAGCTCTAGGCTGGTTATGGAGGAATCAGAGCTGCTTGCGCATGGAGTTTGAGGGCATGAAAGTGTCCGAAGCGCAGATTTGAGGCGTGAGGATGACCTGTGGCTGGAAGTAGGGTTTGCTGGAGCATCTTGGGTTGCCTGTTGGATATTCTTGTGTTCCATGCCGTTAGTTCTGTTTTCTTGGGGATGTCGTGTTATTACCGTGGTTGGATGATGTTGCAAGGGAGGGACTGTCTGCTTGTGTCAGTCTTTCCCTTGGTGTGACTTGTCGCAGCCTGGCTGGTTTTGGTGGGTCTGCAAGGCTTCGTGCCAGCTTGGGGCAATCCCTCTGTGACTCAGGCTCATTTGCAAGTACCTGTGCTTTCCGTTCAGGCACCATCACACCTAATGGAGCTTCACACTGGTGGGTACGTGGAAAATTGAGTTGATCTTGACCAAGGCACTGGTGCTTTGCTGCAGGAAGGGTAACCCTCTTAGTGCCCGTTGGGCTTGACAGTACGGCAGAGGTTTAGTTCAGGGAGAGGACTCAGAGGTGGGATGGCTGATCCTTTGTCTCGAGGCAGCGTGGATGGGACGTGTTAATGGTGTTGGATGTTGGGACCTCCAAGACCTGACCCAGGCTTGATGTCTTGCGGCAGCCTGAGCTCTTGGTGCTTCCAGAGGATGCGGAATGTGCTAGAAACGGCAAAGGTCAGGGCAGCCTCTCCGCTTTGAGGTTGCGTTTTTGAAACGTTAATGCTCAATTGATAAAGCCTCTTGGCAGCCTTATGATCAAGACAAAATATTCTTCCTGAGTGATTCTCCGTTTGCTGAGACTCTCACGTGGAGGTTCCCCTGCCTGACTTGACATGGTTGATGTTTCTCTGCAGGGTGAAAAGCACTGGAAAACAGGCAGGGAAAGCTGCTGGTTTTGAACCCAGTTCTTGTTCATGAGCCCCTGTAGGTGTTGCCAGCCTGTGAAGCTGATGCTGCTGTCTTCTTCATACAGTTTGTTGATTTCGTTAGAAATGGCACAGAAAGGTTGAGGTTCTGCCTGGTTTCAGTGTGTAAATCCAACATGACCATGATCCCAGTTGGCTAATTCTTAGGAAAAATGACTCCTCTTTCCCAGTGTTGTTCATCACTAATACAGTTTTTGTAGCCAGCTCGGTGATCTGCTTTGTTGTCACTTCACCGGCTGCAAAGACTGCTCGCCCTTGCCTTTGGGTAACGAGGGCTTGGAGATGCGAGGAAGGAGCATGCTCTTCTACCAAGACCTAGTTTCTTCACTTGAGTAAGATCCCACCCGGGTCCAGCCTCAGGGAGGTTGAGCTGTTCCTTCTCCGAGCCCACAGGACGACGTTAACCGGCGTTGACGCTGGCCGACATCTCCTCAGCTTGGCGACTTCCAGCCCTCTGGGTTGGTTGGGTGATCCCCATCCTCCGGCCGGCCGATGGCAGGGGAGCAGCCGCCGCCTCTCCCCGAATCCGCTGGGCCGGGTCGAGTTTGTCTTTTGTACGGGCGCTCGGCAGCCAGACAATAGTTGGTGCTGGCGGGGCCATGTGGCGAGTCACGTGCGCGGCGCCGTTTCTGCCGGGGTCCTTGCCCATCTGTTCTCGGCTCTTTCTGGGTTATCAGGCGCTGGTCCAAGTCCTCGCAGGCAGCCAGCTCCATGGCCAGAGATTACGAGCACTAACCTTCCTGGCAGGAGCTGCGTGGCTTTGCTTTTATGCAGATTAGCCATGTGCTTTCTCACTTCAAGGCCCTTCCACAGGAAAAGACGTTTCCTGTGTTTGGTTCTCGGTGGGCGGCTCCGATGCCGTTGTTCCCAGCCGGGGCCGAGCCTGTACGCGGCGAGCGGGCTCAGGAGAGGGATTACGGCGCGTTGGCCCCCCCCTTCCCCTTCCACCTCCGCTGCTACGTCACCACAACACAACCACACGCGCGCTCATACTGTTGGTGTCATTCATTCAGTGCCAAGATTGCTTTAAAAAATTCCCTTGGCCCCAGTTCAAACAGGAGTACAGCTGGGATGTGTTAGATTTTAGGCAGTCTGCCCTCAATTTGAGATGAGTTATAAATAGCAGTGCCGACTTCCTTAACTACCACTCTCCGAGGTAAAATGCAGGTTAATTACTGTGGGAATCAATTAGGGCTTCTCTCGGTTAAACAGCCCGTAATGCTTTTTATTATTTTTTATCACTGAAAAATGGACAACAAATCTGGTCAGGAAAAGATTTCAGATCCAAGGTGAGAGCTTAAGGCTTTTCTATTATTTTTTTTGGCCTTTCTGGTTTTTTTTTGAGGGGGGGAGAGCAGCTGAGAAAACCAATCGGGGCCAATACCTACCTTTGCCAATAACTGAACGATGCTGATTTGAAACTGGAGAGTTCAGAAAATGACTATCCTTCTCTTCCTGTGGCGTAATAAAATACAAATATGAAATAAGGTAATTGGGGAATGTCAGAAGTACATTTTTCTGTACAGCTGTGAAGGGTTTGGCTCTCACTTCTGACGTGGGATTTGCCTCTTCCCTTTACTCATTTTCCTGCTGGGACCATTAAACGAGTCCCCTCCAATTTAACCAAAGAGTTCTTTTAAAGAGGCCAAATTTCTCTTCTACCAGACAAAATTTGAAAAGAATTGTTTGTGGACTCTTCTTGTCTGTTTAGAAGCTTGCCTTTTTTTTTTTTTTTTTTTTTTTCCCCCCTCCCAGGACAACTCCTGTGTTTGACTTTTGGGATTGTTTTGTTTTTGGTTTTTTTTTTGAAGAATAGCAGGTTTTCACCGTGCCGTTTCATTTTAGGGATCTGACATCCCTTTCACTACACGTACTGATTCGGAGAGCTTTTGAACTCGGCAGTTTAAGCTCGCTTCGGGCTTGCTGTTACAAGCTCTTAGTCTAGAAGTATCTTAAATTTTCTCGAAAGCTCAGCAATTTCTGTGGAGCACTGGCTTACCGTGCCGTACCAAGCAACTTTGCTTCTGAAAGTTTCGACTGCTGACGGGGCTGTGTTTTGCCAGGTTTTGGTACTTCACAGTGTTGTAAAACAGCAGAGATTCTCAGGCTGAAGGGAGAATAGAAGCGGTTTCTATGAATGCAAGGAGGTGTAAGCAGGGGGTCTGGACTTCAGTGATCAAGGAGCGACACTTTCTCTCAATTATGTCTCTCTGTGGCAGGGCCTTTGCTTTTGAAGTGTAATCACAGTAATCTACTCCTGCGGTTTCCTATTGAAAGGATTTCCCATGTATCAGCCCAGAGAAGAATCTCCAGCCTTTTGCAGTCGGGGTTTGGTATTTCCTTATTTATCCTGCAGCGTTCTTGCGAGCGAGCGGGCGTTACTTCCTCTTGGCTTCCCCGTCTGGTGCGACACGGGAGCTGTGAGCTCTCGGATCGAGCCGCTCTTCACCACATTTCAACTTGGACCGTTCTTTTCTGGAGGCGCGGGTGGTGAAATTACCCTTAAAAGGGTTGAGGTTCCAGAGCCAAGTTGACTTCCCCATGGTAGGCTCTTCCAGCCAGAGCAACACAACCAAGACAAGCGCGGTTCAAACCCCGTCGGCGAGCGAGACGTGTGTCTTTAATGGGAGATCTCGGAGGAAGAAACAACGCGTCGCAGCGGCGTTCGAGACATACGCGGCAGCCCCAGGGAGCACGAATTAGCCTCTCGCTTTGCGCCGGATCAGGAGCGCGTGTACGAAATAGTTCCTTCATTAGAGATTAATTGGCGTTTACATTTCTTCTGTTTATAGAGTTTTATCTGTAAGGCTGTAATTTAGAGTGATGCTCTTCATGTTTGTTTTTAGCATCCTCTGTGTGCTAGGGCCTCGTGGAAGAGTGGCGGTTCAAAGCAGCGCACTTTAGAAACACGTCGCGCACTCCTACGCTGAGCAATCAAGGTGATGACTTGGTCACATCCTGGAAATAATTTTTTTTTCTTTTCTACCTTCTTTTTTTTTGGTTTGTTTTGATGGCTGCATAAGCAGTTCCAAATGTTTCTTGAAGTTTTTTAACAGTCGTCATGCTTCCTGTAGGACTCATGGAAAAGTGGATTTTCACCTTGTTTCGATCCTTCTTGAAGATAGGGTTAGCTCTGTGGGTGACCACAGACAAGAAAAATCTGTGCAGAGGAGGCAGCGTGTGGTATTTGAAAAAAAATTAAAAAAAAATCCTCCAACAAGTGTGTATTTGAGAGGCTGCCCTTGCTAACGGGCTGCGAAGGAGAAAAAGACCTGTGAGGAAGCAAGTAAAGAACGGAAAAGATGCTGAAATGTTCAGTGGGGAGCCCCAAAGTTGCACTTAACCAGGTAGAAGGAGGAAGCAGCTGCATGTTTGGGGGTGGTGAAGGGGAGGCTGGACTTGTCGGGGCTAGGGGCTGGAAGCAGTCCTGGTGGCAGCGTTTTTACATACCAAAGGAGATAATGTGAGGAGGGAGAAGATGTCAGTAATCTAAGGCAAGACTCAGGGACAATTGCTTGAAAGATGTAAACAGGATTTGCATCCATGAGGGGGTATGAAAGCTCCACATGGGTGCTGCCACTCGGGAGGTGACTCACTGAGGCTCTGAAGGTTCTGAAGCCATCAAAGACTTGTTTTGGTTTTTTAACTTGACCCGCTGAATGGAAGCTCCTTTTCAGAGTAAGGTACAAAACCCGCATGTGGGTGCGTGATCTGATCTCTGTCTGGGTTACTCCTCAGCAGTAGCATCTGTGGTAACTTGAACGTAAAACGCAACTTTTTCAGAACTGTTTTACCGTCAGTAGGGATGGAAATGGAAACCCTCAGCGTAACCGAGCGTGGCAGGGCATCGACGGAGCGAGTCGTACTGGTGCCGCACACACGATCGTCCCTGAGCTGCTTCCGTGGGATGGCAAACGCCGTATTTGCAGGGGTGTCTGGGGTTGGGCTGGAGCGGAGGAAGGCGCTTGGACCCGGTTCTTCATTGATTTGTGCTGTATCAATGCAGATTTGATCCTGATTTCAGTCGAGTGGGTTAGCCCCACCTTCCTGAAACCAGGATGCTTCTCCTGCCCTCTCGGTTAAGTCCCCTGCCAGGGCCCAGCTCCTGTTGCTCCCCGAGAGCACCATTAACTCCCAGTCGGGCCCCTCCTCGCTCCCGCTCGGCGCGGGCTCGGGGCTGCCTGGCTTCCCTGGCAGGCAAGACATAGCAGACAGCTGGTCAAACAAATGTTTTCAGGGTCTGTGTGTTGGGACTTCAAGCTGTGCTGGCTGTTGGGGTAGGATTTTCTGAAGTGTAGCATACTGCACAGACTTTTTTTCCTCTTTTTTTTTTTTCCCCCCCCTCTTTCCTCCCCTAGGAGGGTGGATTCTGTGAACATAACTGAAATCCTGTGCCGATCTCAGGGTGTTTTCGAAATCCTGTTACGATCTGAGGTTGTTTTTTTTTTTTTTTTTTTCTAGCAGGAGCTGGCTCTGTGCGATATTTGCTTGTGCAGGCCTGCGATGCCACTCCTCGAGCACCTGATCTCAGCCAGAGAGGGTGGATCTGTACAAATACCACCCTAGGGCTAGTTTGCAGGAAGGAATGGTGTAATAGAGAGTCCATTGTCATGGTGATCCGGTGGAAAACATCTAATTGGTATTAGTTAGGTCATCAGGAGATCAGGGAACAATTCTTATTCAGGCCAAGTGATGGAGGTTAAAGACTGCGCCTGAGATTCATTTAGAGGTCACTACGCCCCAAAATGGTCTTTGCTTTAGTGTGGGAATGGTACTGCCTGGGTAGAAAGACCGTGTTTGGAGGTTTGTAGCATTTTCAGGAATTCGATTGACTGTTCTTATGTCTTGGCTTCAGGCAGGGGCGGTACAGGTTAGGAAGTCCTCAGAAAGTTGCGTTTATTCCTTTGTCTCATCGTGTCTGCTCTAAAACTTGGGGACCTGACTTTCAGGGCTGACATATTTATTTATTTATTTTATTTTTTTCCCCGTGGATCCAAATAAATTTGATTTAGAAACCTTTAGTCTACAAAAGGCAGCAGACACAAAGCACAAGTTAAAAAAAAAAAAGTACAAAAACGGAATTGCAGCCTTGAATGTTGGTAGCACTGCCCAGTATTACTACGTCAATATGGATTAATTGAAATGCGTAAGTGTAAATTAACAGCCTGTAGTGTTTTGGGAGACCTTGTTCTATGTGAAAGAAGCAGTGTTTCTTGTGCATGTTTAAATTTTCAGCCTAAATTTACCTTGTTGTGGGATATCTGGACAGGAAACTACTACCTACTGTGGGGAAAAGCCACTTACACTGATGATTCATCTTTCTTAATGATCCTTCCCCCCTTCTTTCCCGTCCTCCGGCCACGGGAGATCTGTCAGCGTAAAATGATTTCTTCTCGTCGGGTGCGTTCTGTGTGAAACGTCCGTAGGTTTGAAAGAGCAGCAGGTATCCTCCTGTAATTCAGAATGTGACTGGGGTGGGGGGAGAGACAGATGAGCTTCCCTGCGCCAACCTGTTGAAGCTTTTCCCTTCTGGGGTTTTGGGGAAGTTGTGAACGATCCCCGTGTGCAGCTGGATGTACATCGTGTGTCGCAATTTGCTTTGCAGCCTTCGAGCCCGATGGATCAGATGGGGAAGATGAGGCCTCAGCCCTACGGAGGAAACAACCCCTACACACAGCAACAGGGACCTCAGGCGGGGCCGCAGCAAGGACACGGCTACCCGGGACAGCCCTACGGGCCACAGACTCCCCAGAGATACCCCATGGGAATGCAAAGCAGGACGCAAAGTACAATGGGCAGCATCTCTTATGCACAGCAGGTAGAGCACCCAAGCTCCTGTCGCCTCTGACAGCAGGGGCGGGCAGAAGAGCGACAAAGTACTGTGTCTTCTGAAGGGACCACCTTCAGCCCGGTTGGAATCAGTTTCTTCGGTAAAACGGTGTTTCTTTAGGCTACGGGTTTCGCCGCACCTGGATCCAGGTGTGAGCGATGTAGGAGGGACTGTGGAATCCTTGCTTCCAAGAGAGGCGGCAGCAGGGCAGTGAATCAAACAAGGGGAAAATAAATAGCGGGGGGGAAGAAGATAGTCTTTCTGATGAAGACATGGATGTTCTGAAGTGATTTCTTCTATAAAGGTCAGGTTTTGGCTCATTACATGATTCAGGATTCAAAAGGCTGCCTTTTTTTAAATTATTTTTTCAAGTAAGCAGTCTTTCCCTTCAATGTCATTGAAGGGTGATCAGATAGGAGTCCCTAAAAACTTAGTTAAGGTGCCTGTTGAAATTTTGTGCTAACAAATAATGTCATACACAAGTGGCCTTGCTCTTGTCTGGGAAGTATCTAAGTTGTGGCATTTCCAGTGCATTCCTAGTTAGTTGCTCTCTGATTTTTTTTCTTCTTGAGCATAATCTCTGGGTGTGCACATAAAGTACCTGCATAACTGGTGTAACTCTGTCTTCTTCCTCTGTAGATTCCTCCTTACGGACAGCAGGGTCCCAGTGCTTACGGGCAGCAAAGCCAGACTCCGTATTACAACCAGCAGAGCCCTCATCCCCAGCAGCAGCAGCCTCCGTACTCCCAGCAGCCTCCATCCCAGACCCCTCACTCTCAGCCTTCGTATCAGCAGCAGCAACAGCCCCAGTCTCAACCTCCGCAGCTTCAGACATCGCAG
>NW_009727138.1:29455-36064 GCF_000703405.1 Apaloderma vittatum | reverse complement strand
CAGCCTCCCTACTCGCAGCAGCAGTCGCAGTCGCCCTACCAGCAGCAGCAGCAGGCCCAGCAGACGGCATCCTCGGCCCTCTCGCAGCAGTCGTCGTCATACCCTCCGTCGCAGCCGCAGCAGCAGCAGTCTGCCTACTCCCAGCAGCGCTTCCCCCCTCCTCAGGTAGGCTGCCTCTGGCTTTGTTTCCTTCTGTGATTTGTTTTTTTTAAAAAAGAACTACAGGCAAATCCTTTTCTTTGTGCATCAAGGGCAGTTGGGACTACATGGCAGCAAGCTGGCTGGAAGGATTTTGGTAGTAAGCGCGGCCTTCTCTGTTGCATGTAGATCTGTATCTCTTGCAGAGAGGTGTTAGGGCGGTAACGGGCTAAACCGGGCTAATACTGCGCTTTTGAAGACTAGTGTTGAGAAAATGCTGCTGATGGGCAGGACTGGACTAAAGGGATTCTTGACAGAATGGCTTTCACACTGTGGTCTGTGGAAGTTCTCCAGGTGTTCTCCAGAGCTACAGTTGGTGTTGCACAAGAGCAGAACACACAGTTTGCAGAGTGACACGTAGCTGGTGACAGAAGAGTTTGCTCTTAAATGTAAAACTTGGCTTTAGGCAGGAGGAATAAAGCAGCAAGTACATGGAATTGACGATAAAATCGTGAAGCTTTTTTTTTTTTTTCTCTCTATATGAATTGTATTTATTTTCAGCAAGGCTTAATAATATTTGAATAGTTGTGTGAAAAGCTAGCGGGGACCTCTCAGCAAACGCTGCGGTGCATCAAAGGTAGCTTCTGAGAAGTTGAAGATTTTGACTTGCCTTGTTTATGTGATGAAGTACTTGGAGCTGTTGTAGAAGATCGAGAAGCTAAGTGGGCAGGCTCCAAGAACAGTCTGCGTTCTTCAGCATCTGTAAGAAGGGAAAGCTGGAGAATTCCTGTTTTGTCATGCTTTAGACTTCTGCTCCCGACACACTCTGGAGTAGCCCAGCAGCGCTTGTCCTGCAGAGCAGCGGGCGTGCTGGCCTTAACTCTTTGCCGCCTTATTTCCTGTTCTGGGCAAGTGTCGCCGGGGGTACATAATTCTTCCACAATGTGGGACTCTGGCAGAGTGATTCCAGCAGAGCCTTTATTTTATTCCTGTTTGTGGACTATTTTTATTTTTTTTCTGTGTGTTTCTTGATGTTTCAGGAGTTATCTCAAGACTCGTTCGGGTCCCAGGCATCATCTGCTCCCTCAATGGCTTCCAGTAAAGGGCAAGAAGACATGAACTTGAATCTTCAGTCCAGACCTTCGAGCCTGCCGGTGAGTGGTGAGCCGATCTAAAACTGAGCGGGGCGAGGGCAATCAGAAGCACAGCAGGATAAATTAGCACTGGTAGTATTCCACATGGAAATGGGAGTGATGGAGGCTGCCTGTGCTTTTTACTAAGTCATTAGCTTCTGGCTTCCCACTGGAGATTAAATGTAATTTACAAAAGTAATAGATTTGAGAGTAAAGTTTAACCCTAAATAGTCTGCATGTTCTAGCTAAAAGATTTTTCTTTTTTGAGCTTTCTATTGACAGTGTCTGAAGTACCTGACCTTCAGGCAACATGTCTTGTTTTTATTTTATTTCCTTGTTCCTTCAGCCCCACTGTTGTGCTGGTGGTTAGCAGACCGGCAGTGCGGTTCCCTTTCTGTGTCAGTGGATCCTTATTCTGCTGATTTAAGCTTCTTTGGTCCAATCTTGACCGAGCAGTTGGTGAAAAAGACCTGGAGTGAGGAAGATCAGTCACAGATAGCTCCTTCCTTGACAGATGGAGAATTACGTTTTCTTTTGCATTCTAAATCTGCGTGCTCTGTGTACGGTGAATGGTTGGGTGTGAGATTAGCGCCCGGTGTTCCGATGGTTTTTGCACTAGAATGGTCTAACTTTGAGTTCAAACTTCACCACGAAAATGGAAAGGGGTTAAAATTTTAGATTAGTTTGCCCAAGTTGGTCTGTGCCTCTGACTTGGAGGAGAAGTTTTGAGCTGCTGAGTTCTGATTTTGCTGGTTACTATTCATTGTAAGCAGTAGGAAGCGAGCGAGCTTTTTTTTTATTATTATTTAGCCACTGGCTAAGTCAGTTTTCTAAGCTGCAGCTGGATTGGTCAGAGGAGAGTGAGCTGGGTATATAGCAAAGTTATTTTTGCTCTCAGCAATGAGAATGGCTTTGTTGTGAGCCCCTTGAAATAATTCCTTTGGATCGTGGGTACAAATTGTCACCCAAAATACAAAGTGATTCTAGTTCTGACCACCTAATGGGAGTAGTTGTGGGTCGTTTCTTTTTTCTTCCTTTTTTTTTCCCCCTCCTTCCTTTTGGACCCTGATTACAAAGATTTAATTTGTTCTGAGGCCTGGGGGGGAAAAAAAAAAAAAATCCTTTTAAATAGCATGTTTCTTTCCACTCTGCCTCTCCACAAGTTCTTCCATGTGACCCATCTTCTGGCGAAGAATGTAGGAAAAGTGAAGCCACTGAAGTAATTGAAGAAATTGCTCTCGCTCCGAACGGTGGGAAGTCCTGTTCAGTCGCATTGTTGATCGAGCCTTCACGAGTCCTACCAATCAGCGCCCTCTGACTCAGATTATAGGAATTAGTTGCTCTGCTTAGCAGAAGTGGCTCCTTCTCAGCACCGAGTGGGAGTTTGTTTTATACCTTGTGGTTAAATGTATTTGGCCCCTTTCAAGTTTTCCCTTTTTCGAAGCAGTTGAAGAGGAGATAGCTGGCTCTGCTGTGAGAGGGAAAGAATTTAGGAGTGAAAGAGTTTGATCCAGTTGCAAAGTTTTCAATGTCCGTTGATTTTTCTGATCGGATGTTTCAGAGGTTTACTGAAAAGAAATCCAAGGCACAGAAAATAGAATTTTAGAATTGGCTATCTGGGAAGCTCGCTTCTATTTTAAACAGATTTTATAATCCTCTTGTTTTCCTGGCTTTACCAGCAAATAATTTGCATTTAAAACATCAAGCGGTCTTAGCATACCCAGCCCTGATGTATTGTGCAGCTGCCTTTTCCTTGATAGGCAAAATTTTTTTTAAGCAAGAGAGACCCCCTGCAGAAACTCACTCTTCTTGTCCATATTTCATGATTTCTTGTCTTGTTGTTATGATTTTGTAGGACAAGACCAGCACCCCGTCTGTAAATTGAGAAATGCATCAGGCAGTGATGCTGGGGAATGGTTTAAGGGGGAGGATCTCTGAGGTGTGTGGAAGCCAACTCTTTGTTTCTGTCATCAATCTCTTGCGCGAAGTTTGGCCTGGGGATGCTTAGAAACAAAAGAGCTACGTGGAAGGGTGCTATCGATTGCTTTTTATCTTCCTTATATTGCTCAGGCTGTCTGTTCTGGAAAGTTTTATCCCACTCGGGAGGATTCCTAGATCCCTGTTTTGCCATTATGTACGACTTACAGAAGCGTAGTTAGTTTATGGGCTTTTAATTCTTTTTTTGTGGAGTTTGGAGCTCTTTTCCAAGCCTCGGTGGGTGCTGTGGAACAGCTCGCTGGGTATCTTGGAATCGGGGCGAATTGTGCTGTGCATCATCTTTAATTAAACATGGATCAGCTCCAGTGGGAAAAGGAGGTTGCTGCTTTTTAGGTTCTTATGAAGCGTTAAAAGTTGAATACCCGGGGCCTTCTCGAGTCTTTGGCCTTTACACATCAATATTGCACATCAACATTAATGCTGGAATTTTGAGCAGCACAGGGGGGAATGTTTCTTTGGCGGATCCTTTCGCCGTTTCAGGAGGTGACATTGCAAAGTTGTTCAACTCTGGTGGCTTTGTTTGGATCTGCCTGAGAAACGCCACGTTGCTCGCTCTGGGTGGGGATCTTCAAGGAATCTTCCCAGTAATGATTCTTCTGTCGTTAACTAAACTTCTTCCTGCCGATGTCAGACTTTTTAACAGCAGAAGAGTCAAATTACTGATTTCTCTAATGCTTTGCTCATCTCTGAGTAGCGAAATGTCTGGTCTTCAATTTCTGCTTCTGTTATAAGCTGTTCTAGCTGAAGTATTTCCTGGTTTCTTGTTCCCTTTCTGAAGATTTCACTTGCTGTATCTTGGGGAAGAATGCTGCTGCTGACTTGAACTCACTGGTGCCTCTTAAAGAGTAACGTGCCCGTGTGCGTGTCCTGGCTGGCAGTCTTCTCCTGCAGCAGGCTGGGTGAAGAATTTCTCTGAAGAATTTGCTGCTTCCCTAGGGAGGAGGCTCAGTCAGGATTGTGGCTCAACTAACCTTAGATTGCTATTGTGTATGGGAGAAGCGAAGCGTAATCTTTTGTGTCTGGGTGTAGTAGAGGAATAGTAATCCTTAGTATAAATCTGTTTCTCCCAGGAGATTCTCTAGTCTCTTCTTAGCAAAGAATTCTTCCTGCCAAGGCGCATCCGGTTTGGTTGGTATCTTTACATTATGAGGCTTGGTTTCTAAGTCTGTCGTCTGTCGGAATCAAATATTTATAGCCATTAATTATCTTCTGCTTAGACGTGGAAAGCGTTGGTTGCAGGTCCAGGGGAAGCAAATACGGTGTTAGGACATCCACTTGGGTTTGGGTTGTGAATCGGTTCTTCTGCGAAGTTCTAGAACTCTTCTGAAGTTGTAGATTCGTTGGGAGGAATTCTGGAACTCCTTACGGAACTTGCAACAGATGATCTTCTCACAGCGTCTGTTACGGGCAGTTGCAAAGGAGTTGAGTGCAAGTTCCTGGTGCTTTAGAGGAGTAGAGCATCAGGACAGGACTGTTTATACCTACCCAACCACAGAAGTCGGTGAACGTGGTGGTAGGGCTTCCAGACTGGTCCCAAAAGCCATTTTGAAGCAAACGCAATTTGATATCAACATGCGCCCGTTTGTATTGGCTTTTCACTGGCCCTACTGGCATTACTTCAGGGGACCTTTCCTGCCTGTGGACACCAGAACTCGTGCGAACACCAGAACTCGTGCAAACAGCAGAACTCATGCGAACACCAGAACTCGTGTGAGTGGTATTGGTTTCAGCAATACTAACGCAAAAAAGGTTCTGAATTGGGTGGGACCTCTGGCTTAACCAGGAGGACAGATAAGGGCGAGGTTTTGGAGGTCTTGAAATGGCAAAGTTGCGTTTGAACTTTTGTTGCAGCGGGTCCGTAAGGAAGCAAACTGGCAGCTTGGACTGAAGCCTTAGAATTCCCACCCCAGCGTGTCTTTGGTTTGTTTTGGTCAGTGAACTGCGTAGCCTGAGGGAGAAAGCCCCTCCCTGTTCTGGGCAGCTTATTGATGTGGAGTGGGAATCGTTTTAATCTCAATATTTTGCGCTATTGGAAGACTGTTCTGCTTGTTCAGCTGGGTTTCACTTTGGTTCATCTCTGCCTTCAGGTCTGAGAAGTGTCTTGTCAATGGCAGAAAGGAATATAACCAACTGAAAACAAATTCCTGACCCGTGTTTAACTTTTGAACGTGCGTTCTGGTCTCGGGTCTTTGCAGTACGGATTTAGAAAAATTGGGTTTTGTGGCGAAGGCAGAGGAACGAGACTGCAGAGTTTTGGCTTGTGCAGAAAGAACCCTTTTGTGGATGTTAAGTCAAGTAGTTTCTGAATTTGGACACAGAAGCAGCGTTTGGATTTCCATTCTTGCACAGTGGTCATTTCAACTTGTGCTCTGTGGGTACTTGAAGTGGAATAAAGTTGAGCTCTGTCAGCTGCGTCCCCTGACCTGGAAATAATCAAGGCAACAGGCTGAAATGCAGCAAAAAAACTGTCTCAGAATTGCTGTGGATGGGGAGGGAGGTGCAGCCCAGGAAATGAACATTTTCTTAAAAATTCTTGAAGCTTAAAATTAATCATTTTTACAGTGTTTTAGGGGAAAAGGACCTTTTAGAATTGAATCTGCTGGTCACTTCAAGCCCTTTTTTCCTTTTTCTCCTTCTGTATGGGACATCCTGCTTCTGTTTGGTTTGTATTTGGACCTTGTGAGCTTGTCTTATTGCTTGCCTTAAGAGAGGGATTAGCGATGTACGCATTTCAAAGCAGGGCAGTGGCATGCTGTGGTGCTTGGGCATCACAGTGGATATGCAGATCAACACTCCAGCGCCCGAGGTTTGCCCTCAGGAGCTCAATACCTGAAACACTGGTATTAGAGAGATCAGTGCATTCCGGTTTATGCTAATACGAGGGTTTCTATCCCAAGTTATGGTGCTTCTATCACAAATCGTGGTGTTTCTATCCCAAGTTACAGTGATAAAAAGAGTTGAAAATGGTGGGGGTTTTTTTTTGTTGTTTTTTTTTTTTTTTTTCTGACCAAGGCTCCTCTGCTGAGCTTTTCTTGGTGTGTCGCTGTGGCTGTCGTTTTTATGTGGTTTCTTGAAAAGGCTGCGCCTTTTTAAAAATGTTGTCTTTAATTTGCTAATAATAGAGAGTCTGGAGTGCTGCTCTCAAACCTGCCCTTATCTTCCAGCCACTCCAGCGACGTGTTTCACACCCATGACCTGCTTCTCGGGGTTACTCAGCTCTTTACCCGCGTGGCACTTTTCCTCTCCTCCCACCCCTTCCTCTAGGTTTGAACCGAGCTTAATCCGACCCCGTCCTTGGGAGGAAACTCCCCACCCTACGCTGCATCGCTTGGGCTGCCCG
>NW_009727138.1:23415-29424 GCF_000703405.1 Apaloderma vittatum | reverse complement strand
CTCGCCCGCCGTTGAGCCATCCCTTTCGCGGGGGAGCCGCTGATGCGGCTTGTCGGGAGCCTGCGCTATGCTCGATGCCGGGCTCGTTTCCTGTTTCTATTCTGGTCGCGAGCAGCTCAGCTCCGCTTCCTGCCTGCACAGCTCGCACAGATTCCCCGGACACCCCCGGCCTTTCATTTTCGGAGCAATTTCGGTTACGGACCCAAAGGGAAGAGGAGAAGGCGATCTCTGCGTGGAGGTGGGCGGCGGGGACGGCCGGCAGCTCGCTCGGGAAGAGGATGGGTTCTTCTTCGTTTTAGGCCCGGCCGGAGTGATTAGGCGGGTCGGTGTTCAGTCAGGAAATTGCTGTAGGGTGACCAGTTCTGGTCTTGGATCCCGAACAATAGCGCATGCTCTGTCACACGTGTCCCCAGCGCTGCCGCGGCCCTGACACACGAAGCTGCCGGAGCGTGCGCCTCGTGAGGTGACCCGTGCTTGCGAACGCGCTTTCAAGAAGCTCGTTGTTGGAGGGCAGGGAAATCGGTTTTTTCACTTCCTTTTTGCTGCCGACAGGGTGTTGTTGGAGACCCTGTAAAACGTGCAGAAGCCTCTCGTCAGTCTCGTGTTTGGACGTATTAGGTTCATCCTCTTCCCTTTCCACCAAAGCTTAACCCTGCCAGAGGTCCCACGCCGTGCAGGGGAGGGAGAGTCCACGTCGGTGTGACCTTCTGCTGCTGCATGGAGAGTAGGGATCAGCGAAGGTGTTTAACTTCGGCTGACGGTGCTGCACGCGCGCTGAACGCCGCCACACCCCGGCTTTCAGTTTACAGGAATCATTTTCCTATTAATGTCGTTTTGGCATGCTGGATCGACTTGTCCTGGAGACCTGCATGGTCATAAATGCCGTGGAGAAAACCGTTTCCACGTGGCTCTCAAATACAGGGCATGGCAGGGGCCCAAGGTTGGGTCGGCTCCGCTCCCTCCTGCAGCGGCCGCGCTGCTCGGGTGGGCTCCCTTCTGGGTGCCAAGTTCACGCTGTGGTTTCAAACGAGTTCTGGTAATTAGAGGAGTAGCTCTGTTGTTGGTTTGTATTATAATTTTGAATCAGGTCTTGGCCAGGAAAGCAGAAATATTTATTTTAAAAAAAAAAAAAAAGTTGCATTTCCTGAAACGACAAGAAGTGACATCTCTAGGAATTGACTGTTCTGTCGCCCTGACCCCGAGGGTAGCACCGGGCGTACGTCAGCGTCTGACCTGGGCCAGGTTTCCATGGTTATGTTACCTCTTCCCGTGTGCCCTCGCTGCTCTGAGCCAGGGCGAGAGGAGCCTTGCCTTGATTCTTTCCAAATGTGTCCTCAGTTTCTCTGTCCCATCCGGAGGGGCCGTGTTGCAGACAGATCATCGTCTGCCAGTGGTTTCTCTAGAGGTGTCCCAGCCGCAGCATCGGGGGCTCAGCTGCAGCCCCTCGTGTCGCTCTGTCGCTGCCTCCCCGCAGGTATGACGGACTTTGGGAAGGAGCTTCCAGCTCTCTCTTCAGCAAGATTTTTTTCCTGGCAAGCGAACTGCCAGATTCATCAAGCTTGCAAATACCTGATACCTTAGAAACCTTGTTCTCTCCTAAAATCTTCCTTTCTTCCTTCTGCTTTTTTAGAATTCGATTCTGTCGCTCTTAATTGTTTGAAAGGTGCTGACAGCAACGCTACAAGTTGAGTTGTCTTAAAATCCAAAGAGTTGACCTGAACAGGGGCCTTTTTGAATTTTTTAATTATTTCCGACTCCTGCCTTTGCTGTGTTTCTGTGCCCACCGTAACTCATGTGGTTGGCATGGTGGCACAGTCACATGCCGAGATGACTAAATGCTGTGGAGTCTGAATTGAACACATCGGAGACTGGAAAGCGCCTTCCCGAGGAAGCACTGTTGGGCAATTGGAATATCCTTACGGCTGGCAGTGAGAGGGTACTTCCTGCCTCTTAGGTGATTTAGCATTTTATACACTCTGGGGTTTCTCTTCAGACTGGAGTAGAATATGAAAAAACTAAAGAGATCTTTAAAGAAATGGCTTGTGGGCTGTCGGCCGAGACCTGCGCTGGTTTCTGGCTTGCAGGGCCCGTGTCAGACCAGGCGGATGCGATGGACGTGTAAGTCTCACTCCCACTGCAGCCCCCAAACCCTCCCAAATATTGGTGTTGCAAGAGCATCCTGTGATGTTGCTGCTCACCTGGCCTCCTCCATGCTGCTTTCCTGCAACTTGTTTTAGGATGGGTGTTCCTGTTGGAGCTGGAGGTTTGGTCCTCCCGTGTGCCCGCACTGGCCGGCCGGGCCAACTTCCACCTCAGCTAAAACGACGCTACTCCATCGAGCAAAACTTCGGCATTTACAAGTGCTGCTTTGAATACTCTGGGGTGTATCAGTGTTTTTAGATAAACCTGGGAGTGCTCCTAACGTGGAACATCTTTCAAATGCTTTAAATACTTTCTTTAAAATGCTTTCAAAATTAAGCAGAAACTCTTTTCTGGAGAGTGTTGCTGCTGCGTTTCCTGGGGTCCTGCAGGAGAGCTGAGCACCCGGCACTCCCCGTGGGAACGCGCCCTTCCACGCGGTGGGTTTTCCCTTCAGCGACATCTTGTTCTGTGGATGAATCATGTTACTCCTTCTATACTTGGTGTTGCAACTACAGCTCTCAAATCTCTCTTCTCTGAAGACAGAAAATATGAAATTTCTTAGTCTGCTCGGTGTTTGGAGGGGGGGAAGGACAGCCCCCTTACTCTCCCCCTCCTCCTCTACTTTTTCATTTTTCAGATTTTATTTGGAGGGGGAAGAGCACGGGGGTAGGAGCAGTAGATGTGATTAAAGCTCCTGCCGAGTAGGTCTGTGGGAGTGGAGTATCGACCTCTGAAAAATCAATGGCTGCTGCGGTAGCTGTGCTGGCTGTTCTGCAAGGTCTCCCGTTGCAGGAATGTAGTAAAGCCAGCAGCGCTTCCGCCTCTCGTCCTCCCTTTTTATTTTGTACCTGCTTTCTGCCCAACGACCAGACTCACCTCGATTCACTGAGGTGGATTAGAAGAGCAGCTTATTTTTGCAATCGGAGTAAAATTTCTTGTGTGACACCAAGCCCCTCCTCCTGACAGCCTCTTTTCCAAATGCTCTTTTTCCTGCAGTGCAGCTAGAGCCAGCAGCTTCTACCAGTTTGTCTAAAGCCAGCCTGAGAGAATGAGCTTTTCAGCTTCTTTTTTGAGCGAGGAAACTGTGTGAATCTCTCCTGCATGTTCTAGTCCCCATCTTAGGTTTGTAATTGTCGGCGCTGGTGCCCGAGAAGAGCTTAAACTCCTCGTAAGGGAAGGGAACATGGACTCCATCTAGCAAAGGCTGGAGCCTCGATAGTGTTACCTTCCTCATATTTGTTTTAGTGGGCAGGTGGTTTTCCTTTGGAGTAGTAAAAGCCCAGCACTTACTTCCTTCACCTAAGGACTGCTTGGATGAGTAAGTGTCATGTAATAGGACTGGAGGTTGTTGGGTGTGCTTAGTTTTGCAACCAGGATCTTGGGTTTTCCTCCGAAAGAGCTTGCTGCAGAACCTCAGAACTGTCTGGTTTCTAGTTGCTCACGTGTGATCCTTGCTCAGATCAGAGGTTGAGCTTCCAGGGATGTATCTGCGGGGTCAAAACCAGTGACTTCATTGCGTAATTAAATCCCTTTGTTCCTTTTCATCACTGCTTGTTCCATTTTAAAGGGGGCTGTAAGAGAAGAGGCAAGGCCATGAGTTTAAAAAGCGTTCAGAAAACACTGAAGTGTGCTGTGCAGCTTGTGCAACGATCTTCCTGCTGGGCATTCCCTGGTTCTTATGCCAAGAGAAAGTCATCTTTCCCTGTTAAACTGAAAACAAACTTTTCAGCGCCTTGGAGAGTAAGAGGTGGAGTGGAGCAGTGTGTGGCCAAGGGGACACCAGACACTGGATTATAATTCTCTCTAGATGAAAAGTATCAACTGGCTTTCTGCTGTAGCTTAACTTCCCCAGCTTCAACTTCTGGTTTCTGCTGGGGAGGCGATCTGGAAGAGGCACGCGGTCAGTGGGAAGGCGGTGGCAGAGCCCTCTCCAGACCCTTCCATCATGTCCATGAAAATCTCAAGTCGGCTTTGCGAGATGTCTTCCTGGATGCAATGGGAATCCCTAAGTCTGAAGACGGAGCATGGGGAGGTCCCCAGGCCGCTTTGTGTCACAAGACAGAGTGCCTTATGAGGCGTCAGAGGCAGTTGTCTGTGCTGTAGAAGGAGGAACAACTACCCATTTCCCCAAAATAGCAGGGAGATCCTAGCTTGCCAGTCAGCTGTGTAATTTTTGTGATAGAGAGGATTGAGGTATTTTGGGCGTGGAAATAAAGGGGAAGGGAAGGACAAACTTGTGACTTCTAAGTGCTGATAGTTCTTGAATGAGTGGAAAAGAAACTGCAGAGAAATGAAATTATGATAGAGAGTAGGTATTTCAATTAGTCAGAAGCAATGAAGAGGCTTTTTCCCTTTCAGAAAGGATCAGGGAATAAATTTAACCATTATTCTCTGCTCCTCCTTGTAAGCACCTTTATGGAAACAACTGGCCTTACAGAATTTGTAAGCTCCACCACGTGCTCGTCTCCAGATCATAATTTCCTTGAGTGCTATCTGGTGATCTGATAGTGCCTCAATCACTGCAGCCTCGCTGCGCTCCTTCCCGCTTCCCCCACCCCTCTCGCGCGCTCTTGGGCTGGGAATGGGCAGAGGCTGAGTGCCCAGCCAGGAGGTTTCTTTGCTTTCTGGTCAGTCTTCCTGCTCTTCCAGAGGGGTCGAATGGGCTGGAGCGAAGCCTTGGGTCTCTTCTCCTCCGGGCTTCTGTTACCTTGATCTCAAGTATTTCTTCTTGTTTCATCTTTGTTTAACAAACGAGCTCGTATCAGATAGTGAAGTGGTGGTTCCTCTTTTCACGTACAAGAAGCCTCTCGCTGTTTCCAGCATAAACTAACCGGCTCCCTTGCGTTGGTCATGCCAGGACTTGCAACCCTTTCCCCCGCGAGAGATGAACTCCCCTGCCCCCTCCGTTGGGTACCAGATTGTGTGATTTCAGGCATGGTTTTGTTGTGGTGTGAAAAGGAGGTGTTAGCTGCTGAGCCCGTGTTTGTCAGCAGTACTGACAAACCCATGCTGGCATCGGCGCGGGTTGGGCAACCAATTGCAGCTGGAACGGTTATCGTTTCAGGGTCCCCGTGGGCTTCCGCTATCAGGTCACATCCCAAAATAACACTGGGCAGTATTTCAAGTGAAGAAACTCAGGCTTTGGGGCTGCAGCCAGCCTGGAGTGTGAGATTCTGTGTGAAATAGTTGGAATCCCTCCAGCGTTTTTGATCTGCATGGCAGATGAGCAATAAAATGCATAAAAAACACATTGGAAACACGTGAGGAAATTCTCCAGACCCTGACGTTTCCTTCAAGTTGGCAGAGTTACTGCTGTCGAGCCTCACCTCCTGGCTCGGCTCGATTGGCTGCGCTGGCGGGAGGAGGAAAGAGGAGAGCCCTTCTCCTGGGGCTCCTGCGTCTTTCCAGGTCTCCTCCTGGTGCTCTGTGGGAGGCAAATAAAACCTCACTGGCCCTCTCCTCTTGGGCTTGGTCCAGAACCTGCTGACGGCAGCAGGTCTCCGTTATTTCATTGACGTTTTCTTTCTTTTTTGAGGTGTTGTTTGATTTTTTTTTTTTTTTTTTTTTTTTTTTTTAAGGCTTCTCTGGTACGGCTGTCCTTAAAACTGGCTGTCAAGAGATTGAGAGATTTCTTTTTTCCTGTAGTTTGTGGTGCACTTGAGTAAATGGGATATCAGAGCTGGAGGGTGTCCTTTAGATTTCGTGTTTAAAAAAAAACCAACACAGCACCGTTCTGTGCCTTGATGCATCCTGAGAAAATAACTTGATGGGTGGAAAACAGCTCCTTGCTGATTAGCTGCTTGCACTTAGGCATTCCAGTCCCGGCTTCTCTCCTTCCCCTTCCAGGAACTCACTTCTGAGAAACTT
>NW_009727138.1:11170-23400 GCF_000703405.1 Apaloderma vittatum | reverse complement strand
CCCATTCTGAAAAGCGCTGCTGCACTGGCAGAGCCTTCCTTTGCTGGGAAATTACTTTATTGTCGGAATTCGTAAAACTTGCAGATCTTTCCAGGTGAAAGTTACTTTGAGTTACTTGATTTTTGCGGTCCTGTTACAATTTGTGCCCTGACATCCAAGAAAAAATTGACCTGTAATTTGCTTTTAACTTACTTAAACGGATGATCTGAGTGCCTGATCCACGGCCCTGTCGCTAGAAGGGCTGCTTTGCTCCCGGTGAGGTCGGTGCTGGTATGCTCGCAATGCAGAGGGGCCCTTCCTTGCATGTCTAAAGCAACCCTGTATTAACCTGCTTAATTAAAACTGAATGTTTTTAAATGACTTGCAGTACTTAGGTGGAGCTTTGATGCATAGGCTGAAGACTCCGGCTTTAAAGATGGTTATCTAGTTACTTAGGAGTTAATTTTCAAACAGTTTTAAACTTCATTTTTATGTCTTGCAGATATTTTCGTGCCTGGCATCACCAAGTTGTAGCCTCGTAGTCTGCCCGGTTGGTGTGTGAGCAGACAGTGACCTCCCTCAGATCCTGGAGGCTACTTAGATGAGGTGTTTTTAGGCTCAAAGGGAGGAAAAGCTCCACATTATAAATATACATCCGAGACAAAATACTGGCATGAAAGGACCAGCTACAGAGCATAAGCTCGTGGTGGTGGGGACTTGAAATCTGCAACGGATTTTGGCCCTCAGCGTCATTTCGCTGATGATGAAAACAGCGTTTGGATGCGTTTGGTGATTCAAACTAAAAGTAACTTAATGTATTTAAAAGAAATACCTGTTTTAGGTTGGACAAAATTGGCTTCTGGATGTTGTGAGCCTTTCATTAACTCGGGGGGGAAGTCTAGATGCGCATTTTATACCGGTGGCTGAAATTAGCTGCAGCAAGCTTCAGGAAAAGGAAGAGGAGTCCTTTGCTGTCAACTGTTTGTGTTGGATGATGCTTTTTAATGCAGAATGTTGGGAATACTGTCTTTTTTACTCGCACTTCAGATGGTTTCTGCAGTAGGAATGTGGGATTTGTCGAAGTTGGCCCAGGGAAAAAAACCAAAAGCAGACAAGTAGCTGCATAAAGGAGCAATGCTTAAGAGGTTACAACAGGAAGGCAGCGAAAATTGCAAGAGCCCTTAGACACTTTTTAGGCTTTTTCAGCAATTTTTTAGCTTTTTTTAGTTTTTTATTGATATAAAACAAAGCGCTTTTTTTTTCTTTTTCCTTGGGAAGGTAATACTTCAGCAGCAAGTCAATAACCTCCGAGACTGTCGTGCAGGAACTGGTCTTTCAGACAGAAGCAGTAATGGAAGGGGAGGAAGGACTAGGTCATCCCACCAACTGATTGGCATTTTTAGCTCGGGTGTAGCACCTGCCAGCATTTGTGAGAAGTATTTTAGTCAAATTTCCACGGTTAAAGTAGACAAGATTGCCCTGCTGCAGCAAACAACTGAATGGGGTGCAACCCATGCCCAGCTCTCCCCTTCGTCCTTCTGGCTGTCCCTGTCTATCCAACAAGTGTGATGAGGTGGTCGGGTATCTCCTGGGTCGCTTTTTATTCTTCTGTAACTCCAGTTTCCCAATTCTGAGGATGGGGATGATGATGGGGACCTGCTGTCGGAGGCTTCGCACATCACCTGGCGGACGGGTGTTACGGAGCGACGGGGCTCTCGCTTGCTCCTGCAGGCAGATAAGTTTGCAGTATCTTGTGTCTGAGGACCTTCTGCACTGCCCAGAGCTGGGAAAACGTTACCCGAACTGCTGCTAAACACGGCAGCAGCCGGTCGGTGTAAATGAGACCAGGGTGTCCAGGCTACTTATCAGCTGGCTCTGCCTGGTGTTTTAAATGAGGCCGGCTCTGGTCGTGCCGCTCAGCTGAATTCTGCGCTGAGGGAGTTGATCCGAAGTGCCTTCAGGGCTCAGGCCAGAACGCTTCTGAGCCAGGGTTGATCGCTCCGAAAGACTTACAAAGGATAGGTAAGCTTTCCTCTGGCTTCTTCACCTGCTGTGATCCTTTGAACCTCTGGCAGAGATTTTTATCTAATCGAGGGAATATTTAGAACTTCCCAGCTTTCTGTTCAAATGTGCCACCACTTACTCTGTCTCAGACTGTTATTTATTTACTCCAGGCCAAGCCTGAATAGCTGATGCACCTTGTTAGCAAAGGGCTGGTACAATTGTGCATGTTGTTGGATCTCTGTATCATCTTCTTGAAAGTTTCCCCATTTTTCAGACTTGCCAGCTGATTTTATTTTATTTTTTTTTTGTGCTGTGGCTTTGCAGTCGCTACTGTGGCAACTGGAGGTTTCAACTTCCTTAGGCTTTTCGTGCTGTTCTTTTTCAGGGTGGATCCATGCAGCAGAAAGGGTATTTTCTAGCCTTGCCTTCAAGAAAAGATGAACTTTACAGGCTGATACTGTTACTGCTAATTTTTGCTGTCTTTGAAGAAAGGGAAGTGGGAACCCTGAAGAGTATTTTATGGTTTTCTTTTAAATCTCTGTTTAGTTTGTTTTTATCCATCTCAAGTGAGTAGTTTCCCAGCTCATATGAGGTTTATGAATTAATTATGGTGAGGCAGGAGTTTTCTGTCTTTCAGAGGCTGAGCCACGTTTCTCTTCCCAGCCACGATCACATGGACTGTCTCATGTGTTTGCAGCTTTATGTGTATTGTTGATGCATTCTTTAATTTCTCACCTCAAAACTGAATTAAAAGAAGCAAGGAGGAGAATTAGACAGTTGTCTGGACCATCAGCAAGCACTCGGCAAGCCAGCTAGGGAACTCTTGGGTTCAGAGACAGGCAGCAGGATAAGACATTTAGCAGTTACCTCAGTGTGCAGCCGCCTTCGTTACTGACAGTACCATGAGTGGAGTTCATTGATTTCTATTTGTAGTATGCCTGAGGGAGAAATGCACTCTTTCTTAGTGGTATGTGAGAGAACAGCCCCATATCTCTTTATTTTTGCCTGATGTGTTTCTCTGTGTATTGCAGGACCTGTCTGGTTCAATAGATGATCTACCCCTGGGTACAGAAGGAGCCCTGAGTCCTGGAGTAAGCACATCAGGGATTTCCAGCAGTCAAGGAGAGCAGAGTAACCCAGCTCAGTCTCCTTTCTCTCCACATACCTCTCCTCACCTGCCAGGCATCAGAGGACCCTCCCCATCCCCAGTTGGATCTCCAGCTAGCGTTGCTCAGTCCCGCTCTGGTCCACTTTCACCTGCCGCGGTACCAGGTAACGCTGCTCGGCACCTGGGATCTGTTGGTGGGGCCACCTCGTGCAGCTGGGGAGGGAATTAAAATGGGAGTCACTGGCCAGGGTCAGCACTCTGTGGTTGCTGAGGTCCTGTGATCTCATTTGTTTGCTTTAGAGTGTGTGTAGCTTCTGAAGGGTGCAGAGAGATGGGCGGGATGGCTGGTAAACCAGCAGTGTCATTTGGTTGGGTTAGCGTGACCGATCTCGCTGTTGTTTTCCTTCGCTGTGGCTAACGTACCCTTCTCCCGAAGTTGTTTGTAGTTCTGGTGTTTAATACTCTTGCCTCCTGGGTTTTGTGGAGTGCCAGTTTTTGTGATTAACCGCTCTCCTTTTTGTGGTGTAGGCAATCAGATGCCACCCCGACCGCCCAGCGGCCAGTCGGACAGTATCATGCATCCTTCCATGAACCAGTCAAGCATAGCGCAAGATCGAGGTGTGTGACATGAGTTAAAAGACTGAATTGTAAAGATAGATGTGTAACTGAAAATTACCTGGCCTGACAACGTGGGGTTCTGTGGTGCGATAGCATTTAAAAGCTGTCTCAGGTTTATAAGCTGGATTTGTTTAGGTACCTTTGTAGTAAATCCAACGGTTCCTGGTTGTTTGGCTTCTTAATGTTCCATCCAAGTTAATAGCTTGGCTTGTAAAATGTTTTCCCTGGCACTTGACACGCTTTTCTGTGAATGTTGCTTGTCCAAGTTCTCTGACCTTAAGCTTCAAAACGAGGGGTGCTCACAACAGTATTGCTTGCTTTTGCCCCCGAAGAGAATAAGGTTAGTGTCGGGGAAATGCGTGTAAAATACCAGCTGAAGGTATATATTGTCACCCTGAGAAAACAAACAAAGGAAAAACAACAGCAACTAGGAGGCCTTAAGATTCGCAGAGCCCTGTTGTCTACTCCTGTGACACTAAGTTGTTTGGGTTGTTCCTTTTTTTTTTGGTTAAAACAGGAAATTGGATCTGTTATCTTGGCAGATAACACCGGCTGCTTAATAGCAACCACTGTAAAACCTGTCTGGGCTGTGGCTGAAAGGATTTTGTTAGCGGGTCCCGTGGGTTGCTGTTACCTAAGAACACGTGTGTCCAGTGGCACCCCTGGATGCTTTGCACTAATAATTGTGTGCTCCTCTCTCTGGGTGACCAGGTTACATGCAGAGGAACCCTCAGATGCCCCAGTACAGCTCACCCCAGCCCGGCTCAGCCTTATCTCCCCGTCAGTCTTCTGGAGGACAGATGCACGCTGGAATGGGGCCCTACCAGCAGAACTCCATGGGGAGCTACGGACCCCAGGGTGGCCAGTACGGACCTCAAGGTGAGGCGTGGTCAGCTCTTTGAGGTGGGAACCAAGCTCAGCCAATGCAAAATGCCCCTTCCTATTGTAACATCTTATCAGTAATAAACTGGTTTTATTTGTCCCCTCTTAACATGTGGATAATACATAACGAGGTGCTCCTTATGAGCTGTAAGAAACTGCACTTTGTTTGTGTTGAGATTGATGAAATATGTTGCTTTCAGGGCTAGTTGTATCTGTAAATGTAGGATCCTTCCTCCTTGTTTAAAAAGGAGGTTGTGCATCCAGCGTAATGGAGAAGAAGGGCCAGTCCTGTTTGGAGAGGAGGAGAACTGGATGTTTGTAAAGGGTTAAGTGGGTTTTTTACTTTCTGTCCTGGACCATTTAGCTCACTCTGCTCAGCTGAGGTTTGGGAGAGTTTCAGGCAGCTTTTGATTTGGTGTTGTTACTTGGCTGTGTCAAAACACATTTTATGTGGCTTATATCCAAGTACTTTGACTTTTTGTTGAGGTGTTAACACTCCCCCTCATCTCTGTTAGTGATCTTTAAATATTTGCTGATAGAAGATTTTGATGGTGATTCATAAACTGACGAGTTGAATGATGTTGTCTTCCCCTCTTTGTATCTCCTTAGGAGGTTATCCCAGGCAGCCAAACTACAACGCCATGTCCAATGCCAACTACCCCAGTCCGGGAATGGGAGGGAGCATGAACCCCATGGCAGCGGGGAGCCAGATGCACGGCCAGAGCGGCGTGCCGCCGTACAGCGGGCTTCCTCCGGGCAGGATGAGCCACGCCGCCATGGGCAACAGACCTTACGGACCTAACATGGCAAATATGCCACCTCAGGTGGGGACAGGGATGTGCCCTCCGCCGGGCGGCATGAACCGCAAAGCACAAGAAGCGGCCGCTGCCGCCATGCACGCTGCTGCCAACTCCATCCAGAACAGGTAAGGGATGAGATGTCCCTTCAAGTTCCTTCCCTTTGTCAGATTTGGGGTTCAAAGCTGCAGATGGAATAACCCGAATTTGAGGCAAGGCTGAGCATAGATTTCCTTGAAGGTTTGCACTTCTTGGAGACCTTTTTATCAGTCTTAAGTGTTTAAAAAGGAAGAATGTAAAGGTTGGGCAAGCAGAGTCTTTAATGGCATGCTTAGGGAACTCTTATTATTCGTAGGTGAAATCTATTTAAATCTGAGATCCCTTCAGTTGTTTTTGCTGCCTAGTCATCTTTGTTACATGAGTGACTTAAAAGACTCTGAGCGTGTGGTGAAGCCCATAAATCCAGCAGACAGCCATCCAGCTGCATTTGTCGTGTCCAGTGTCCTGAACTTCTTCCTTTTAGGGCCTTGACGAGCAGCTTTGGGAAAGGGAGCTGGAATTCAGCACTGAACTTTGCAACTATTTTCTGTGGGGGTTTTTAGGTTGTGGCTTTGTGGGGTTTTTTTTAATTGCACATTTCAGTGTAAGTGGCCTACCAGAATGCCATGAAGAGCCATGAATGTGCTTAAAAATTGGGTTCCCCCAATAAAGCTGTGAGATGTATTTGTTGCCTGACTGGGCATTGTGCTCTTTATGCTGACTTGAGGGCTGCTGTTGCAGTCTGCAATCTGGTGTTACCTGTGACTGCCAAGAGGTCAAGTTCCCAAATGCCAATAAAAGCATCAAAGCTCGACCCCTTGAGTCACAAGCTTGAGGGACAGTTGTGCGTGAGGCTTTCTGATAGGTGTGACATAACGTGCCTTACGTGGCTAACAAAAAGGAAAGAAATAAAGAAGAATTGTTAAGTGTGGCCGGAGCACTACGCTGTTCGTCTCTGCAAATAATGAATTCTCACTTAACCGCTGCGTTATTTGCAGATCTGTTCTTCCCTGGAAAGGCAACTTCACAACTGAAATGAAGTTCAGTTTGGGGATGGAGTAGAACAAGGTGAAGGGCGATAATGTTCAGAACTGAAGTGCACCTTTCGAAATAGTTTGCATCCCCTTTTCTTTGGAAAGGGGCGCTCAGGCTGTAGGGTAACTAAGCTTTAGAAGAGCACCTGGTCTTTGGTCTTTTGCTGGAGAAGCGAGCTGGAGAAAGTCACTTCTTCCCTTTCTTTGCAGAAGGTTTCCTTTTAGCGAACCTACTTCCTTAGGAGACAAGATCTTAATGCTTATTATTTGGAGTAAGCGTCTGCTTCTTCCTTGCCTTCCCCAGGCCTCCTGGTTATCCCAACATGAACCAGGGGGGAATGATGGGCACTGGACCTCCTTACGGACAGGGCATCAACAGCATGGCCGGCATGATAAACCCCCAGGGCCCGCCCTACCCCATGGCTGGGAACATGGCCAACAACTCTGCAGGTAAGCCGAGTGCTGACTGTTAGGGCCTTTCATTGATTTCATTGTACTGGACTGAAAATTAGTGTTAAAGATTCTTCTGACTTCTTAGGGATGGCAGCGAGCCCTGAAATGATGGGTCTTGGGGACGTCAAGCTAACACCTGCGACTAAACTGAACAATAAGGCAGATGGGACGCCGAAAGCAGAATCCAAGTCAAAGGTAAAATGTTTTGGGTTTTGTTTTTAATGACTTTCGTCCTCTTCAGCATCCAAGGAGACAAAACCATTGCGTGTTAACTTGAACAGTGCCTCTATCTAGTAGTGAGTGTGGTTCCTGAGAGTAACCTGGGCTGATTGATCCTTCTTAATGTGAACAGACTTCTCGTTAGTGCGATTGTCCGTGTAGTGTGTGATCCAACTGCTCCCTGCAGCCGTGGTCCTAACTCAAGAGTGTGGCGAGTGGGATGTCCTTTTCCGAGATACGATATGTTTTGGAGGGTAATTAAAGAATTAAGTGTCCTGAAATGTACGTGTGTGTTTTGGAGTAGGCTCTGGCTATAAATCACTAACTACCCACAGATGTTAATAACTGTGTTTTTAAGGAGCCTGAACTCTGCCATTCCCTACAGAGACCCCTTAACCCTCAGTAAGGCCAGGAAAGGGACTTTTCTATCAGTAAAGACTGTGAAGTTGAAGTGCTCAGTGCGAGGAGATTCAACGTGAATTATGCTTGACGTGTCCAGCCCTGGCTGTGCTTGTACTGGTTCCAAGACGTTCTTCAGGATTTATCAGTTCAAACTGATAAATCAAAGTTCAAACAATTGAGGGCTTTACTGCTGGGATTGATAAACTGTTCAGAAAGGAAGGAGAGCGTTTCCCATTAGCAGTAATGAATTTCACTTGCAAAACAATGTAGTATTAGAAATTATCACCTGCCACAGTGAAACTGCCAAAAGAAGTGTAAACAAACCTGGATTTGTTTTTGGTGTAGGCTTGGAGCTACTCAGTTATCACCTCTCAGCTGGGAGGTGGTACACTAAAGTGTTACAGTTGTTTCGCAAACAAACCTCCGCTAATCCTGTATAAAAGCCAGAAGAGGGAGGCAAACGAGTTCTTCGGGGAGTGTTTATCTTTGCATTACTGCTACCAGTTTGAAAGGAACCACCAAAAAAAGCAGTGTCTGAGCCTGAAGCCTCTTCTTTTGCTACTTGAAGGAAAGCAGATGCTCTGCAAGTTTCATACCTGTACCACAAGCAGTCTGCAAGAAGATTCAGATCTCTCACTTCTGCTCATGTGCTCTGGCATCTGCCTTTCTGTTGTTAATGACAAACAAGACTTGAATGCTCTTGGGCTAGGGAGATGCCAGAAGCTACAAATAAGGGTTGTTCTGTCCTCCTCGTCTGTGCTGTTCAAGGATTATCCCGTGTGCTAATGAATACACTCATTAGGGGCTCATCTAATTTGAAGATTTGAAGTTCACTTCTACTTTGGAACTACTGAAGTTTTGGAACTACTGAACTTTCTACTTTTCACTTCTACAGTTTTAAGTAAGCGTTTGGAATGGCAAAACCATTTCTGCCTTTGCTCCAAGTGTATGTGATCCAGGTGCTGAAAGACAAAATAGCACACTCATGCACTACCTCAGAAGACTTGGGGGAAGCAAGGCAAGATGCAGGACCACAGGATTTACCTCTAAATAGACACTTGGACAACTCAGTGAAAGAGATGAGCAGGAACTCTGTGTGATACTCGTAACTGTAAACTTGTGTTCCAAATTGCTGTGTACTCAGGAATTCCTGTTGTCTCAAAGAGATGGCTCTCTGCAAAGTCTCCTTGAGGTTTGTTTGGTTTCTATAGTATACCTGAAACCTTTCACTTTTTAAAAATACGTATTCTCTGAATTCCATAAGTGGCAGCTGGTTTTGTGATACCTTGGTTGAATAATATTTGCTTGACAGGGATGTGAGACAAGTGTAGGTCTAATAGGAAGCTGTTCTCAATACACCAGTGCGACTTTGAACTCTTATCTGGCTGCTTTTTTGAAACCACCTTGGATGTGACCCAGCTGCTTTTGTGCTGCTCAGTCCTGATCTATCTTTCCTTCTCCTAGAAGTCCAGTTCCTCTACTACAACCAATGAGAAGATCACCAAACTCTATGAGCTGGGTGGTGAGCCTGAGAGAAAGATCTGGGTAGATCGTTACCTGGCCTTTACCGAAGAGAAGGCCATGGGCATGACAAATCTCCCAGCGGTAGGCAGGAAACCCTTGGACCTTTACCGGCTCTACGTCTCAGTGAAGGAGATTGGAGGATTGACTCAGGTGAGTGTCCAGCAGCCGACGTGTGACTGAGCCTTTGTGGTTTGAGCTGCCTGGCGGTCACAAGGGCGGCAAAATTCAAGGTTAGCTCTCTTTATTTTTTATTTTATTTTTTTTTAATAATGCTTCTCAAAGCCAGCATCCTTCAAGTGAGCCACATGTCTGCTCTCCCATTGTCTGGTTGAGAACAGTCTGTGGCGAGATGATATTTCCCTGCTTTGTGCAGTGCAAAGATTGGTGACACCGTCTTTGCATTTGGCTGTCAAACGACCTCATGCCTAGTTTGTAGAAATCTGTCTGCATTGCAGAAGTTTTCTGTAGGTGAGGAAGAGAGTTCACTAGTTTTGGGTTTCGAACACAACTGTATCTGCTCTGCTTCACCCTTATCGCATCCTTTGTGTTAGCTGGGAAATGTTGATTTCTCCCCAGAAAATTTCTTGAAGGAAAAGCAGCTGGAATTTTGAGTTTAGAGCCTCTTGTTTGGTTGTGCAGGTCAACAAAAACAAGAAGTGGCGCGAGTTAGCCACAAATCTCAATGTGGGCACGTCCAGCAGCGCAGCTAGTTCTTTGAAGAAGCAGTACATCCAGTGTCTCTATGCCTTTGAGTGCAAGATTGAGCGAGGTGAAGACCCCCCTCCAGATATCTTTGCAGCTGCCGATTCAAAGAAGTCTCAGACTAAGATACAGCCTCCATCTCCAGGTGAGTTTACACACTGGTTTAAGGTGCGTGTTGATGTTCGAACCAGAGGATCTCCGGCACTCTACACCCAGCTCCACACGCTGTGGGCCAGACGAGGTCCGAACTTCCACAAGGACCCCGTGTCTGTTTCTGATTTGCTGTTGTCTGGTTGGGAAGATAAATGCTTTTGTAATGGGGGAGTGAATGATCCTGGGAATAAACCCGAGCCTCTTGAGAGAGTTCAGGTTTTGTGTGTCCCACCGCTGTGCTAAGCTTAATAAAAAGGAAAACATAAGACTCTGTACATACCTAAAGTTGCACACGGCTGTGCTTAGTTGTGCATCGCTGCTCTTAGGAGTATCTGGTGGCGAGAGAAGTCTGGAGTTACTCCTGCAAGGGGATCTCTGTGTGTTCTAACAGCTCTTGTTTTACTGCTCAGCTTTGGGAACTTGCTAGAAAAGTTGCACTTGCCGTGACTATGCAAGCGCTACCTTCCGGGAGTAAACGCTCGAAGTGGGTGTGCACTCATCTTCCTCATGAATTACTTCTTTCTGTCTTCAGTGGGAGACGGTGAGGACTTGCTGAGGCTTCGTGCACAGGCAGCGCTGTAAGCCTGTCACACGTTGGGCGCTCTAGAAATCAAGCGCTTTGAGACAGGCTTCTGCTGTTGTTTCATATTGGATGGGGTACTCCAGTTTCTGAATATTTAATCACAGCGTTCAATTCAGATTTATTAAACAAAAAAAACCCCAGAAGACAGCCGGGCTGGCAGTGCGTGCTGTACTCTTCAGTCGTCGGGAAGTCTGATCGTTTCTGTCTCATTTGCATCGAGTTCATTGCTTGAATTGCTGCTGGACTTGCCAACTCTTTAAGCTTCAGTTTTCCAGTTCGTCTTATAAGAAAAACCTTCAGATGCTTTTTCTGGTCGGGAGCCCGTTCATGTAGGTTAAATCAAAACTTTGTCTGCTTTGAAGTTCCTGTAATGTTTGCAAAAAAATCCCTTTTTGGTTCTGAAACCTGGCATTGTCTTTGTCTAGCCCCTGAGGAGTGGAATAATGAACCCTTTTTTTGATCGTACTGCAGTTGTGTCTCAGCCCTTCTAAGCTCTTGATCGACAACGTGCTTGTCTGAAGGTTCTGTTGGAAATACGTTTGTCCATCCTCTCAGTGTTGCGGGGGTTTATTTTGAGAAATAAATCATGTCTTTTCACTGGTCAGGAAACTTGTCCCAGTGTAGCTTCGACCTTGGGGTCTTCTGCAAGATAAAGCAACTTCTGTGTCACTAGACTAAACTCCTGTCTAAAGTCGTGTCTGCCTTCCACTTAAACTAGACCACAACTCCATCCCCACTTTCTTTCCAAAACTTTTTTCTTGCCCCCCTGAGATACCACGCGGTGGAACAAAGACGTTAAAGAGTGTTGGGAGTTTATTTGGAGACTTTTAGGAAGCCACTTAAAACTTGTCGTAGCGCTAGGTGCCTGTCAGAACAGATCAGGTGGTGCAGCGATCGTTATTTTATTTTAGCTGATACTTTGGTATGTGGAGGCGGTGGTACAGGTGATCTCTCACTTCAGCACATCAGCGGCAGGAATTTCCAGGGCTGTGACCCCAAACTCTGCACGTCTGCACAGCTCCGTTGCCTTCCCCCACGTTTTTTTTGTGAGAGGACTGTGCTTTATTTCCTATTTAAACTCTTCTCTCCACTTGTCTTGCTCCAGACTCCTGCAACCAGGAATATGCAGAAGCAGCACTGAAGCACGGCTCGTTGCTCTGATCCTTTAAGCTGCCTCACTCGACGTGTTGATGCTCTTTTTTTTTTCCTCTCCTTTGCTCCCCTGGAGCAGCAGGGACCGAGGGTGTAGGGCGCGACACAAATTGCTCTCTCAACCCCAGCTCCAGGCTTAAGACCCTTAGAAGCGCGTTGAGCCACAGGGTCTTGCTGAGGCCCCACTGAAGCAGCGTCCTCCAGCCCTGCGCACACAGAGGCTGTCTCCTTTACGGAGAATTTCTCCCTGTTGGAAAGCGAGTGGACAACAGTGGGTCACTTTGAAGTCCCATCACTCAGGTGAAGGGCTCTGTCATCCCTCAAAGATGCATGTCCTTTGCTCTCCCAGGTAGAGCTCGTGGTGCCGGAGCTGTTTTCCGTGCAGCATTCGTAACCCTTATAAAAACAAAAGTTGTTTTTACAGAAGGGCTTTGGCTGGAGCGAACTCGTGGGGCACACGACGAGGGTTCCCCATAAACTTTCTGGAGTTCCTGCTCGCCAGCTGCTGCGTGTCCCTGGGGAGGCGCGATCAGTCTGCCTTCGGGTTTGAATTCCCGGAGCGTGGAACTGGCCTCGCGCCG
>NW_009727138.1:6528-11154 GCF_000703405.1 Apaloderma vittatum | reverse complement strand
GGAACTGGCCTCGCTCCAACCGTGTGTAAATTTGTGAGTGGGAGGAGCGGCAGGGGGGTGGAGGTGGGGACAAACACCAAATGGCAGCGACGCAGGGAATGTCTCGAGGCCTCTTCCTGCCAATGCCAGCGGTACAAACGGCGGAGTCCTGGGTTTTTTTCTGAGGGAAGGAGAACGATGGGGAGGGCCCATGAATGAAACTCCCTGCTGAGCTTGCCTCTGCCCTTCCTTCTCTCGAGACCTTCTCTCTCGAGAAGAGGGACAGGGTGCCAGGAAGGTGGGGTGTAAACAAACATGCCCTGGACGTGACCTCGGAGGATTTTAATGAATAGCTGAAATGACTCATCAACCAGCAGGGCTGAAGCTGAGGGATATCGGGTGCTGGGGACGGTAACTAATGGAAACGTTAATTAAGAGTTCAGCTCTTGCCAGCTGCGAGGAACACACGAACCTGAGAGCTGACACTGTCACAGCGATCCAGGGGCAGAGGAGAGCTCAAAGAGCTCATGGCACAACTGGATTACACACGACGGCCTGGGATTTGTGATGAAAGCTTCCTGTAGCATAAAGCGACCCGAGCGAGGGAACTTGCCGGACGAGTTTTGTCATTCAGTGAAAGATCCGGCATCTCCAGCATTCCCTGTTCCAGGAATCCTTGGGAGTGGTGCTTGAATTAACCTGCGTGAATTAACCCCTCTCGAAGGGCAGAGCAGACAGAGGAGCCTCATTCAGAGTCACTTGATGACTTCAGCTGACGTCCTGGAGTTTCCATGACTAGAGAGATTGCAAGACTTCCAGGAGAGGGCTCAAACTCACCTTTCTGGGTGGAAAGGTGATGGGTCGGTGCTTGTCACTTGGTATTCCTTGCTGCTTGGTGCACTGTAGAGCATCAGATTTTGAAGGTAGAAAGCCTGGTCAGCGGTGGTGGCACGGTGTGTAAAAGTGAATGCGGTTAAGAAGGAAGGTGTGATGAAAACAAACGAGTCTTCTCAGCTTTGGATTCCTGGTTCTTCTGGGAAGTCTGGTACCTGGTTCTTCTGGGAAGTCTGGCCCAGTATGTCTTTGAAATGTTGAGCTCCGTCCACTTTCTTTGGCCGTGTTTCATTGAAGGACTCTTTGCTCTCCTTTTTTTGAGTCTGAGGTTCTGGGTTGCATCTGTGGGGTGCAGAGCTGCTCACACCACGTTTCTATTCTTGCAGCGGGTTCCGGCTCAATGCAGGGTCCTCAGACACCTCAGTCCACCAGCAGCTCCATGGCGGAAGGAGGAGATTTGAAGCCACCAACTCCAGCATCTACGCCACACAGTCAGATGCCCCCTTTGCCAGGCATCAGGTAGGAAACCGTCGCAGCCTCTTGCTCTGCGCTGGATGCAAGTTGTGAATGTGAGGTCGCTCCTGGGTCAGTGCTGCCGGTGGCTGGGGACTTGAGTACCTATTTGGGTGGGACTCCTTGGCTTTGCTCCTTCTCAGAGCAACATCGTTGACTCTGCACCTTCATGTGAATGATCATTACTTTTGGGGTTGGGTCTGAGGACAGTGTTCTGCCAGAGGCAGTTCTTTGTGCGTTTGTTGGAGGAGTGTGACTGTGGTCTCCCTAGGGGATAGCAGTACCCGAGAGGGAACACGTGGTGAAAAGTATCCTGAAGAGCATGGTGGACCTCTGTAATCCCATGTGTTGTTTTGGTTTTTCTTTTTTTCTTTCTTTTTTTTTTTTGATCAGGACTAACTCAGTGGGCCTTCAGGATGCCTTTGCAGATGGAAGTGATCCTACGTTTCAGAAACGGAACTCCATGACTCCAAATCCAGGGTACCAGCCCAGCATGAATACCTCCGACATGATGGGTCGCATGTCTTACGAGCCAAATAAAGATCCTTACAGCAGTATGAGGAAAGGTGAGGAAGTCCTTGAGTGCTCCTCTCCCTTTTCCCCTTGAGTACTAATCCCTGTATCTGGCTGGATGCAGGAACGTGCTGTAGGAGACCTTTTCCTTGCCCTTCTTCCCCAGAAGATGGGATGTACCTTTCTAAGGCAGGGATGGGCATATTTATTGGTCCTTCTTTTAATATTTCAGCTCCAGGAAGCGATCCCTTCATGTCCTCAGGGCAGGCCCCCAACAGTGGTATGGGTGACCCTTACAATCGTGCTGCAGGTCCAGGGATGGGTAACATGGCCATGGGGCAGCGGCAACACTACTCCTACGGAGGTCCTTACGACAGAGTGAGGTGGGTGCTTGAATGAGATCCTGATTTGCTTGATTCCCAACAAATGATCGCTTTGCCTTCGCTACCGTGGCTTTGCTGATCGTCCTTTTCCATTTGAGGAGTGAGAGTGAACTGAAGTGGGGCTTTTTTTTCTTTTTGTTTCTGTGTAGGACGGAGCCCGGCATGGGACCTGAGGGCAACTTAGCGACCGGAGCTCCGCAGCCAAACCTCATGCCTTCCACCCCGGAGTCGGGGATGTACTCTCCCAGCCGCTACCCGCAGCAGCAGCAGCAGCAGCAAAGGTCTGTGCAGGGGGTTCCCAGTTAGAGAGCTCGGGCGCTCTGAAAGCGAAGCGTGTGTCTGATCAGACAAGTAATGCATCTGTTTCTTCTCCAGACATGATTCCTATGGCAATCAATTCTCCACTCAAGGCACATCCTCGGGCAACCCCTTCCCTAGCCAACAAACTACCATGTATCAACAGCAACAGCAGGTAAAGTATCACAAGGTCTAGGATTTGTTTGAGAGTCAGAAGAGTTTTATCTCTGAAACTTGTGAGGAGGATGAAAACTCTTTGGGCTGTGTGTTTGCTTTAAGAATGTGTATAATTAAGTATCTTGTATAGGAGGGCGGTTTTTCTTCTTTTTTTTTCTCCAGTTTCCAGGTAGTCTAAATAAGTTTTAATTAGCATTTCCAGTGTTCTATTAGCAAAACAATGTTCTGAGAATGGAGGTTGTTGCAGTTTGCAGACGCGTGCGTTCTGGTCAGGCAGCAGGAGATCGGGAAGCTTTATTGGGCTTCCCTGCTCCTCTGGAACTTTCTGAATCCCATCGTGTTTCTGTAATGCTTTCGATTGAAGTGATCGGATGAATTTGGAGCAAGTCCTTGATGGTTCGGGGGAGCTGTTTCAGGTGATCATCCTGCAAAACCCAGGGCTGCTGCTTTTTTTTGTGTGTGTGTGTGTCTTTGAGCCTGCAGACAAAGGCTTCAGACCTGCCTCCGCTCCTCTACTGCCTCCTACTCGCTGTTCCCAAAAACATCAGGTTTGTTTCAGGACAGAGTTTGAAGGAACATACATCTCCTTCCATAATCCTTGTATACAACTTGCTCTTTGTATCAGTGCCAGGACCCATAATGTTTTCCTGATAATTTGGAGTCCTCTGGTTTAGGAGAGTATACAGAGGGCACTCACTCAGCTGTGCTAAGAATAATTCCAACTGCTCTGCAGTTTGGCTCTGCAACCAGAGTCACGGGGCTCTGAGCCAAGAGTTCAAGTTACTCTGGTACTTGTCATCTTTGAAGCCCTAGAGCTCCGTCTGAAGCCAGTCATGACCGTGGAGCTTCTGAGTAGACGGTGTAGCAGCTAGAGCGTAGACCCTTGGAGGCAAGAGAGATCTGGGATTTTAATTTTGTCTTGGCAACGGACTGTTTTCTCCATTTGCACTTAAAAGAAGTATGAGGGAGAACAGATCTTGCTCCTTTCAGTGTTTCGAAATCTACAGGAAAGGAAGAAGCAGAAAGTAGAACAGTTTCTAATGCATCTTGCTTGATGTTTCAGCAGAAACCTCCATTTTCTGGGAAATACAAGAGAAATAGGGTCTGATAAAATTCCTGGATGTGAAAGGGAAACAAGTGCCTGTGCACAGTTTGGTTTGCGGTGAATGTATCCTAGAGCTGAGCCTTTTCTACAGGGAAAGTCCTTCTGTGGGCAGGCTTCTGCCCCCAAGGCATCCTTGTAGAATCCACAAGGAAACTACCCAGCCAGCCGCAAGGAATTGGTCTTGGCTTGTGAAACTGAAAGACTGATCCAGCTTCGTGTTCATGTTCATCCAGCTTCATGTTCGTGGACAAGTCTCGCCTCTCGCAGGCCGTGCCGCGGGGCGTATCTTCTAGATTTGCCCGCTGAGGTTTAGCTGACTTGTTCCGAAGCAGATCATCTCATATCGCCGACGCTTTCCTTCTCTCTGTAGAATTACAAGCGACCGATGGACGGCACCTACGGCCCGCCCGCGAAGCGACACGAAGGGGAGATGTACAACGTCCCGTACAGCGCCGGGCAGGGGCAGACGCAGCAGCAGCTGCCTCCAGCGCAGACCCAGCAACCGAGCCAGCAGCAAACGGCGCAGCCGTCTCCGCAGCAGGACTTGTATAACCAGTACGGGAGTACATACCCTGCTGCTGACCGCCGATCTGCCGGAGGGCCGCAGAACCAGTTCCCCTTCCAATTTGGCAGAGACAGGGTCTCAGCTCCCCCTGGCTCCGGTGCTCAGCAAAATATGCCTCCTCAGATGATGGGGGGGCCCATACAGTCCGCTCCTGAGTGCCCACAGCAAGGCGCCATGTGGCAAGGGCGCAACGAGATCGGGTACAGCTATCCGAACCGGCAGAGTGCCGGCTCTGCCCCCCAGGGGCCTGCTTATCACGG
>NW_009727138.1:1319-6427 GCF_000703405.1 Apaloderma vittatum | reverse complement strand
TAGGCCCCCCCAGTCAAACTACCAGGCCCCCCCTAGCATGCAGAATCACATTCCTCAGGTATCCAACCCAGCACCTCTGCCCAGACCTCTGGAGAATCGCACTTCTCCTAGTAAATCTGCGTTCCTGCACTCGGGGATGAAAATGCAGAAGGCAGGACCACCAGTCCCTGCCTCGCATATAACACCAGCAGCTGTACAGCCTCCCATGATCCGGCGAGACATCACCTTCCCTCCGGGATCGGTAGAAGCTACGCAACCGGTGTTAAAGCAGAGGAGACGGCTGACAGCGAAAGATATTGGTAAGAAGAAACTCCTGCTTTTCTGCTTGTGCCTCTTTAGGGAATGGGTGCTGCCATCATCCTTTGGTACTGCCAAGTGGAAGGGTTCCGCTGGCTGGGAAAGAATTACATTTTTGCAAGTTAGTTGCATTTTCAGACATCGTTTTGGCGTTGTCTGTGGAGAGATTGCTGGTACGTACAGTCTGTACGTCACTTTAAACAGACTTCGCTCTTTGTGCGTCCACAAAGCAGTATCGGGTATCTCCTTTTTGTTTTTAAACTTGAGGAGCTGGAAGTATCGTGTGTTTATGTTACAGGAACTCCTGAAGCCTGGAGAGTGATGATGTCTCTGAAGTCCGGGCTGCTAGCTGAAAGTACGTGGGCCTTAGATACCATAAACATCCTGCTCTACGATGACAACAGCATAATGACCTTCAACCTCAGCCAGGTGGGTGCAGATGCTCGCTGATGCAGGTCTTTTGAGGCGCTAATGCTGTAGGGTTTGCTGTCAGTGAGGTGGCAACGAGCAGCTCATGCCCCATGTAGGGCCAACTCCTGGATGCCCCTGTACCTGTGGAGCCAGGTTGGAAGAGGGCGTAGGGTCTGAGTAGCTGCACGCTGGTTACTCACGTGTTCGTCTGGTGTGTAAATGTGTGTATTCTTCTCTCTGGTGAGAGGTGTTGCCTCTGGAACAGAGAAAGGGGGTAACGGTGGGGAGGCCGCAATGGCCTTTGCAGCGAGAGCGCTTTGAAGAGCTGGGGGCTGCTCTCGGGTGCTGTTGGTGTTCGTTCACCTCTGGCTGTTGCAAAAAACCGCTTGGCAGTACTGAGAAGGCTGTTTTGCTTAGCGCAGCCCTGCACCTCCCTGGGTGTTAACTGGAGAGGAGGTACAACCAAGAGCACGTGTGTGTTTGCACAGGTATGTGTGTGGAGCTTGGATACTGACAGTCAGTATCTGGTTTTGCCTTTGTTCCTTCTCTCAGAGGACAGAAAGCTCTCTCTTGCAGTTTATTGCCAGTAAGAAAAGAACCCGTTAATTAACAGCGCTACTTAACTTCTTAGCCCTTATGCTTTGCTTTTAGAGTTGCTCATGTTGGCCTAAGCAGTTTTCTGATCGCTGTTCCCTTCCTTCCTTCCCCTCCTGTTTTTCTTCTCCCTCGTAGCTGCCAGGCTTGCTGGAACTCTTGGTGGAGTATTTCCGGCGCTGCCTGATCGAGATCTTTGGAATCCTGAAGGAATATGAAGTGGGAGACCCAGGGCAAAGAACACTATTAGATCCCGAAAGGTTCTGCAAATCTTCAGCTTCCTCTCACGAAGAAGGGGAGGAGGAGGAGGAGGAGGATGAACCACGGAGCCCGAACTGCGAGGAGGAAGAGGAGGATGAGGAAGAGGAGGAGGCTGCGTTTTCGAGCAAGGATAAAGTACCTCTAGAGAGCAGCACGGCAAAACTAGTTAGTAAATTTGACAAGCTTCCAATCAAGGTCGTGCAGAAAAACGACCCGTTTGTGGTAGATTATTCAGACAAGTTGGGGCGAGTGCAGGAGTTCGAAAGCGGGCTGCTGCACTGGCGGATCGGCGGAGGAGACACCACCGAGCACATCCAGACCCACTTTGAGAGCAAGACGGAGCTACCTTTGACTCATAAACGAGCTTCCTGCAACTCTGGCTTGAGGAAACGTTCGGCAGCCGAGAGCAATCCGAGCACTAGGGAAGGAGAGACTCCTCCGTCCGACAGCTCCTCGGAGAAGAGGATAACTGCCACCATGGACGACATGCTTTCGGCACGTCCGGGCTCCCTGGCAGGGGAGGAGGAAGAGGCCAAAGCTTTGGAAATTGCGAAGGAAAGCAGCAAGTTTCCCTTTGGCATTAGTCCAGCTCAGAGCCACAGAAATATCAAAATTCTGGAGGATGAACCTCACAGTAAAGACGAGACGCCCCTCTGCACCATCCTAGACTGGCAGGACTCTCTGGCGAAGCGCTGCATCTGCGTCTCTAACATCATCAGGAGTTTATCGTTTGTGCCAGGCAATGACTTTGAAATGTCCAAACACCCCGGGCTGCTGCTGATTCTAGGGAAACTGATTCTTTTACACCACAAGCATCCAGAACGCAAACAGGCGCCCCTGACCTACGAGAAAGAGGAGGAGCAGGACCAAGGGGTGAGCTGCAACAAGGTGGAGTGGTGGTGGGACTGCTTGGAGATGCTGCGTGAGAACACACTGGTCACGTTGGCCAACATTTCTGGCCAGCTGGACCTCTCCCCTTACCCGGAAAGCATCTGTTTGCCTATCCTGGATGGACTCCTCCACTGGGCAGTATGTCCGTCAGCAGAGGCCCAGGATCCCTTCCCGACGCTGGGGCCCAACGCGGTCCTCTCCCCTCAGAGACTGGTTTTGGAAACGCTCAGCAAACTCAGCATCCAGGACAACAACGTGGATTTGATTCTTGCGACTCCCCCCTTCAGTCGCTTGGAGAAGCTGTACAGCACCCTGGTGCGGTTCCTCAGTGACAGAAAGAACCCGGTGTGTCGAGAGATGGCTGTGGTACTACTGGCCAACTTGGCACAGGGGGACAGCCTGGCAGCGAGAGCGATTGCTGTGCAGAAGGGCAGCATTGGCAACTTGCTGGGCTTCTTGGAGGACAGCCTGGCCGCCACGCAATTCCAGCAGAGCCAGGCCGGCTTGATGCACATGCAGAACCCGCCCTTCGAGTCGACGAGCGTGGACATGATGCGCCGAGCCGCTCGGGCGCTGCTCGCCCTGGCCAAGGTGGACGAGAACCACTCGGAGTTCACGTTATACGAGTCGCGGCTGTTGGACATCTCCGTGTCGCCTTTGATGAACTCTTTGGTTTCGCAAGTTATTTGCGATGTACTGTTTTTAATTGGCCAGTCATGACAGCTGTGGGATCCGAGACCCTGTGTGCGTGTGCGTGAGTGGAGAACTTAGAAACTGACTGTTGCCCTTTATTTATGCAAAACCACCTCAGAATCCACTGTCTGCCCTGCGCTGTCCTGCTTCTCCCTCGGGGAAACACGTCCCCCGTTCCCTCTCCCCTTCCCCTGCCCTTCAAATTTGTCCTGAATCCCTTATTAAAGGAGACAAAAGTTCTGTCTACGTAGAAGACTTTTTTTGTTTTTATTTTAACCAAAGTTACTGTCGTTTACAGTGAGTTTGGGGAAAAAACGACTCGCCGTGTTATCACATTGACAGGCACCACTTTCATAACTGTTTTTAATGGTAAACTCTGAAGGACAAAAGTGACTGCTGAACTCGCTGTGGTTTATCGTTGTACATTCACAATCTTGCAGGAACCAAGAAGTTACCAGTTGTGAACAGACCTTGTCCAAGGGAGGCCTGTGCAGTAGCGTGTAGAACTTCATGTACTGTACACCTTAAACTGTAAACATACTGTAATAACGTCTCACATGGAAAGAAAAAGAAAAAAAAAGCTGGATCAGCAGCAAGCTGTAGTTTTTAAAAATGTTTTTAGTTAATGTTGAGGAGAAAAAAAAAAAAAAAGGCTTTTCCCCCAAAGTATCATGTGTGAACCTACAACACCCTGACCTCTTTCTCTCTTCCTCCTTGATTGTATGAATAACCCTGAGATCACCTCTTAGAACTGGTTTTAACCTTTAGCTGCAGCCCGAGCGCTGCCACGTGTGTATATATATATGACGTTGTACATTGCACATACCCTAAGATCCCTCGCAGTTTTGTCCCCCTCTCCCTTCCCCTTTATAGTATGACGAGTTAACGAGTTGATGACCTGCAAAAGCGAGACACAATTATTTAATCTCTTGCCAGACATCCCTCCCTGGAGGATGCTGTACAGGTCTCTGTGTATAAAGTCATTGCTGTCTCAGCAGCCAATCAACTTATAGTTTATTTTTCCTGTTTTTTGTTTTCTTTCTAATCGAGGTGTGAAAAAGTTCTAGGTTCAGTTGAAGTTCCTGATGAAGAAACACAATTGAGATTTTTCAGTGATGAATTCTGCATATTTGTATTTCAGACGATGTAGCTAAAAACTTGATGTAAATTCCTCCCTTTTTTCCTTTTTTGGCTTAATGAATATCATTTATTCAGTATGAAATCTTTATACTATATGTTCCACGTGTTAAGAATAAATGTACATTAAATCTTGGTAAGATGTTTGTAAGGGTTTTTCTTAATCAGCAGAATGGGGAGGGAACTTCAGCGCTCCCAGGTCTTGAGTCAGCTCCTTCTTACGCAGCAGCGTCTGGGGGTCACAAAGTCCAGATTTGCTCCGGAGACCCCGAGGCCGTGGAGTTTCGGCTCAAGTGCTGCTTAGGCTGGGGCAGGAGCGGACGTGCAGCGCGAGGCGAAGCTGCGGCAGAGACGTTGAGTTCGCAGGGTGGGAAAGGCTGTTGCTTGGAAAGGAGGCAGCTCCCTTTCGGCTCTGTCAAATGGAAAATTTTCATTCCCCTCGCATTTTTCACATTTTCTTGGAACTGCGGGGTGGACTCTGACTTCCTTCGGAGGACGGGGTTTTCCAGCGGACAGAGCTCCACTGCCCTTCGGCAAACGGCCAAAGTTCAGGCTCTTTATATGAAAATCTGCGCGTTTTCATGGCTTAGTAAATGGGTATTTTATTTAGCCTGAAGCTTTATCCTCTGATGATAACACAGGCAGGCTAGCCAGAACTAAGCAAAAGAGCTAGTTAAAGAAAAGAGCAGCTTTTTCAAAGGCAAATGTGATTTTTGTTCAAGAAATCACCTCGTTTTATCCCCTGCGTCCTCTCCTAGGAAGCTGTCAGTTCCCAGAGTCCTCCCTTCGCTGTATTACTTAAAACTTCAGATTCCTGGTAGTGA
>NW_009727138.1:870-1288 GCF_000703405.1 Apaloderma vittatum | reverse complement strand
TTCTGAAAATTCTGTTTATCAGCAGTAATTGCAGGAGCTTTTTGCCTGGCAAAGAGAGTCCTTAAAATGGATTTTTTGAGAGAGGAACGGTGCTGGGCTTCATTGACTTTTAAAAAATACCGATGGAAACCAAGTTGTGAGATAAGAATTCTGTTGGACTTTGCCGTTCTGTGACAACATTGTTGATTTAAAACCAACTTTTCTGATAACTCGGTTCTGTATTCCAGGAGCTTTGTTTAGTCTGATTAAAATAATGTCAGAATTTGACTTCTCTTTCTAAACAGGAAAGACCTCAGCAGCAATGTCGAAGAAGGAACGCGAGCAGCTCTCGTACAATGTCAGCTCTCGTACAACGTCGGTGTTCATGTTACGGTGAATTTAATCATAAGTGAACGCTACGTTTGGGAGGGAAAGGGCA
>NW_009727138.1:0-839 GCF_000703405.1 Apaloderma vittatum | reverse complement strand
AGTCGCAAGTGGTACTAACTACCCATTTTACCGATATTTGTACAAGCGGTTGATCTCAGAGGAGTAATTCCTTTCCCCCAGAGCTCGCATGCCGGAAAAAAATAGCTGAGAACAAGCAGTGTTCACAGTTTGGAATTAGGGGCTGTTTCGAGAGCCACAGCAAACTCCGCTTTGCTGCCCAGACTGCAGCTCCTTGATGCTTTGACCCGATTCATGCCCAAGGCTTTCAGTTTTGCAGGCGTTCCCGAAAACACCTCCCTGTCGACCCTGCCCGTTCCACCGTTTCTCATTTTTACCAACAAGGGGGAAAAAAATTCAGTTCTTCCCATAGCAGAGCCCTGTTTAGGAGCACTCCGGAGTCTCCCTTCAAGACTCGCCTGGCAACAACGATTTCTCTTTCATTCCTGCAGCAAACGTGGTCGGGCCCAGTCCACGGCGTGAGGGTTTTAAGCACGAAGTCTCGCTGCTCCCGCCGCGCCGGGACTTGGTGCCGCAAGAGCGAGACCCGGGCTGGTGCCTGAGCTGGGGCAGGGGGAAGACACAACCTGCTGCCTCCGTCATCGCGCGGATGAGATCTTGAGGGAAGCCTGCCCACCCTCTTGTAAGTAATGAATGTAATAACGCGCACTCGTCACCAGCCCGTTGTTACGTGACGTTGCTTAACGTGTTTCGGAGCGATCTGAGCCGTGCCCTCGCTCCAGCCGCCGCGCGGCTTCGAGGGGTTATTTTTGACGTTGGGGCATCTCCGGGAGCAACGCCTCGCCCTGCGCCAGGGCTCCCGGCTGGCGCTGCCTCGTGTGGGGCCAGTTCCCGCTTCCCCCTCCGTGCCCTGAGCGGCC
>NW_009727137.1:783-1296 GCF_000703405.1 Apaloderma vittatum | reverse complement strand
AGGGAACCACGGCCACAGCGGCTCTGCCAGCGCCGCGGGGACCGAGGGCAGGAGGCAGGGAGCACGTGCCACGGGCTGACAGCTCTGCCTTGCCTTCCCGAAAGGACAACCTGTGCCATCTGCAAAGGATTCTGGAGCCCTTTAATCCTGCTGTAAAGCAGAACAAGTCAGTAATCGCCTTTTAATTGCTTTAATGACATGATTATAAAAATGAAGAACCAGCAGTCAAACAGGCAGCCTCCAGCCCTGCTCTGGAGACCGGTCCCCAGCGTGTCCTCAGCCAAAGCCGCTGCTGGCCTCCCCCCAGCCACAGCACCCACCATGAGACGGGCCTGTGTGGGGCTTCAAGATGAGAAGAAACGACCACCTTTGAGATGCACGAAAGAACAGACCTCAGTGTTTGCTTTTGGGGAGCTTACATTACCTGAGGCACACGGAGCAGCATCTACATGCTTTTTCCACATCAGGCTTTCCATAGGCTTCCATGCCATGTTTCTCAAGCTGAGGGAAGCC
>NW_009727137.1:0-743 GCF_000703405.1 Apaloderma vittatum | reverse complement strand
CGCCCTGGCTCCAGCTGAGCAGCAGCCGTATCCCCCACCTGCAGCAAGCCTGGGCTGCAGCACTCACTGTCACACAAAGTCCTACCTGAACCCCAGCCAGGTGCCACCAAGCAATTCACCACCCTCCTGAGAGGCAAAACAAATGGCACCGACTTTGTTTGCTCTCGCAGCGGCGGAACGGGCAGGCTGGGGCCGTGGGGGAGCCCTGGCGCTTGTCTGCAAGAAACACGGCTGCTCAGCACTTCCCCAGCACTGCACGGGCAGGTGGGGCACCGCTGCCCCCAGCACCGTGTCTCGCTCCCTCCCATCGCTCCAGGCTTCAACACCCCTCCCCAGGCTCCCCTCTGCTCCTCTGCGGCCCGATGAGGGGCCACAGCTGGTGTCACCAGTCAGCTGCATCTGCTCCTGCCTGCTCTGTGCACCCAGGTTGTACACAAAACCACAAATAAGCAAAATTGTCAGAAGCTCCACTAATAAACTCCTCCAACTCGGTACTCTATTTCCGATCCAACTTGCTCTTAACAAGTGTCTAACCAGGTTCTCAAGCACCTCATAATCCTCACATCCATCTCATCTTCTCCAGTTTAATGAGTAATTTCCTGGGCAGCAGCAATAGAGTGCTCTGCAGCAACACTGGTCGAAGAGCTGCAATTGCCTTTGTCTGGAAACTCGGCTGTCACAGAGATATCTCCAGTTACTCTGGCAGAAGCCACTTTTGGTGACCCCCTGTTGCACCATCACCT
>NW_009727136.1:0-577 GCF_000703405.1 Apaloderma vittatum | reverse complement strand
GCTATCAAAACTCAACCTTTGATCAGAGGTGCTATAACACCTGAGGAGATGCTATCAAAACTCAACCTTTGATCAGAGGTGCTATAACACCTGAGGAGATGGTTATACAACTGAGGTTGTGCCAATAGAGTTCCTAAACAGAGTGCAATCACCTAAACACATGGCTCAGGCAAAGTCCTTACAGTTTCGTTGGGTTCTGGTGCAAAACTTTAGCCCATTTCCCACAAACAGTCTAGAAGGCAGGCACGCGTGTAGCTGAGGAGCACCAAAGCCACTCAGAACAGTTGTCTGCTGAGAACAGCACAAAAGAGATACCCAAACCATTCCAACAGGGAAATTAGTTCACTTCAAGTAGAGAAGAATAATTTGGATAAGGCCTTCACCATCCCTTCAAAGGAGTGCAACATTCCAGGTCTCAAGACAATGCAAAACTTCCCTGTAGTGTCAGAGGAGAGCATGACGCCTGAAATACCGAAAGCAAGGTACCAGGATTAGGGGTTTCTTGTTGCAGAGCGAGCCTTCAACCCTGGCATCTTCTTAGTCCATGCTGTTTCCAACATCATCTGCTCCATCATCT
>NW_009727135.1:2893-3095 GCF_000703405.1 Apaloderma vittatum | reverse complement strand
GATGCTGACGTGGGTGGTGGCACCCGTGTGGCATGTGAGAAGGGGCTCGAGGGTCCTTTTGCCTGGATTTAGAAAGGAGAAGTCCCAAGCCCACTCGAGACCTTGCGAAAGCGTTTTCCTGCTCCGAATTTCAGTCGCAGGGGTGTTCGGTCACCCCCCTCCCTCCCTGCCCTTTTTCTTCCGCGTTGCCTGGGCGGGAGAG
>NW_009727135.1:2517-2812 GCF_000703405.1 Apaloderma vittatum | reverse complement strand
GGAGAGGCCGGGGCAGGGCTGCGGCCGTGGGACAACGCGTCCCCATCCCTCGCCCCAGCCCCAGCCTGGTGGGAAGAGCGAGGCAGGGCGAGCTGTCCCCAAACCGCCCTCTTGTCCTGATTTCCCTCCGGGAGGGCACCCAGAGGTGGCGTTTTGCCCCACGGCCATGTCCGTTTGGCCTCGGCCGCCCTTGGTTTGGGTGGACGGAGCCCCAGGAGGGATGGAAAAGAGGGAGCAGCGTGACCGGGATGACCTCTCCATGTCCTTGCACATCGAGGTAGTTTTACTCCCCGGA
>NW_009727135.1:1256-1930 GCF_000703405.1 Apaloderma vittatum | reverse complement strand
GCTGATCGCCCCGGTCTCTCGTAAAGGATAATTAATTTCGTGCAACCTGTAGCACCTCAGCATCTGCGTTATTAAAATTAATCACCTCTACCTTTGCACCCGAGGCGGCTGAGAAAGGGAAGAGGATGAAGAGACCAAATCTGTGATTATATAGGTCTCGTTTCATCCCGGACGGATCGTAGATACCCTGAACAGCCCGTATCCTCGCCGGGGAAGTTAATCCCGGCTGGCTGAGCCCAGCAGCTGGGGGGAAGCCATGATTTTTTTTTGGTCCCCGAGCCAGGTTGCCGGCAGGTATGAGGAGGTGTTGCAAAGCGGGAGGTAATAAAGCCGTGGCAGCTGATGCCGGTTGAGTTATCTGGCTCTTACTTCATTATGTCTTATTTTGCTGAAATCTCAGCGGACTTCAAGCTGACCGTAGCCCTCTAATCTCAAAATAAAGGCCATCCCTCTGTTTGGCTTTTTGTCAGTGGAAACATGAAAGGAACGGGCTTTTTAAAAAAAAACTAAATAAATTAGAAATCTCCTGCCATTGTGATTCCACTTGGCAAGCTGAGAGGAAGGTCATTTTTCCGTGAGAAAATTGGCCATTTTAGTTAAAAATAAAAATGGTGAATTCTGGGCCAAGCCGGCGCTGGCATTGCACCAGTTTTTGCTAACTGGGACCCCGTGTT
>NW_009727135.1:796-1220 GCF_000703405.1 Apaloderma vittatum | reverse complement strand
TGGGGACCAGGTTTCCCCTCGTTTCAGCCCCTGAGCTGCTTTCCTCGAGCCGGTGGTTGCAGGAGGGTTGCTCACCCACCCGTTTCAAAGCCCCAGCCCCGCTCTCCTCATCCTCACGGGCAACAGGAGCAGAGGTGGGAGAAGGTGCCGGGGGATTCATGCAACCACCATGATGCTTCGGGGCCGAGCGGTCTCTCTGGGCAGCGAGGAGGAGAGAAACCCGGAGAGCACCTGCGGGCACTCATCTCCTCGCCTTCGAGAGATCCTTCAAAATCTTTCTCAATAATTAAACGGGGAAGGCCTAAAAATAGCACCGAGATCTACTCTACGTGGCAGGATAATTTAAGGGGAGAGCAGGGAACAGAGTGTCCTCTGCGTCCCGACCTCTTCCCCGACACCCTGGTGGGCACCGGCTGGACGGCTG
>NW_009727135.1:0-557 GCF_000703405.1 Apaloderma vittatum | reverse complement strand
ACCTGCTGGACGGCTGCTGAGTTTCGGGAGCGAGGCTGCGGCGATGGGTGGCAAGGGTGGGGAAGTTTGGGTTCTTCGGCAGCTTTTTTCACCTCATGGTGGGTTTTGGGAGGGCACAGCAGCCTCAGCTGGGGGTCCCAGGCTGCAGCAAACAAGAGATTCTTTGTAGCTTGGAGGCATCTCCCCCACTGCAGACACGGGCTGCAGGCACCCCAGACCTACCCCAAAATAATCCGGCGGCACGGTCGACCACCCAGCCTGTGGTTCAGACGCTGCAGCCCAGGAATAGGATCCCCAGACGCGGCAGCTTGAGCCTTAAATACCCGCTCTCCCAAGCCTGCGCTTATCTTCAAAGCTCTCCAGCATGAAAGCAGGGCTGCGGTGGAGCAGATAAGCCCCATCGCCGGCGAGGTGAAGCCTCCGCTTGAGCCCTGGTTCGCAGGAGACAGCTGGGGAGGTCTTGGCCCCTCGGGGTGCAGGGACTTGGGCTCGTGTCCCTTTGAGGGGGGGCTCGTGCTTCACTGCCCCACAGGGAGAAGCAAAACGAGACTCGGGTG
>NW_009727134.1:17674-29769 GCF_000703405.1 Apaloderma vittatum | reverse complement strand
TCAGCCCGGGGAGAGCCCGTGTGTCCCGCTGCGGCGCTGCGGATGCACCCCCCGACCTGACATCACGAAGCTGCTTTCTGTTTCTAGAACAAAGAACTCTTACTTTCAAACAGTAATTCCTTATATGTTTCCCATATGGTTAAATTGCCAGACTAATTAGTTGTTCAGTGTTAGGTCATGGGCAAGAAATCTCTCAAAAGTAGTGGGACTGACCAAAACCTCCTGGGTCTCCAGCTGGGGAAGGACCAAGGTCTGCATCACCCACAGTCCCACTGGTCCGTGCGCAACTTCTGGCTTGGCCTCCAGCAGTTGCCATGGCCAACGTAAGCCCAGAACATAGGTCGAGAGGAAATGGCCTTGAGTTGTGCCAGTGGAGGTTCCTATTGGATGTTGGGAAGAATTTCTTCTCCCAAAGGGTTGTCAGGCATTGAAACAGGCTGCCCAGGGAACTGATGGAGTCACGATCCGTGGAGATATTTAAAAGACTTGCAGATGTGCTGCTCAGGAACATGGTCTAGTGGTGGACCTGCCATTGCTAGATTAATGGTTGGACTCAATGATCTTAAAAGTCTTTTCCAATCTAAACAATTCTATGATTCTACATTTTCATGGGCCAACCACATACGAGGTTTCATTATGAGAAGGATGGCCAACAAACTGAGGGAAGTTACTATTCTCCTCTACTTGACACTACTAGGCAGGAGCCTACATGCAACGGTCAGTGCTGGGACCCCCCAGTTAGTGGTTCAGTGATTGCTGACTGAGACGGTTGGAGCCTAAAACATACCCTACAAAAAAAAGGAATTGAGAGGTTGGGCTTTTGTGGTCTTGGGAAGAGAAGGCTAAGGAGGGACCTAATGATTGCTTCTACTTGAAGAGCCCTTATAAAGATGACAGTAGTGCCAGGTGATGTAAAGAATGGGCAAATACCATACATTTAATCTTGAGACATCAAGGAAAGAAAAAGATTAGGAGAGTTGTTTAAGACTAGAAGTTGACAGTGACATCAAGGAAGGTTTCACACACCAAAGCTGACTTGGAAGTGGGGTAGCAGTCTTGTTTCAAGCAGGAGATTGGACTCAATGATCTCCAGAAATTTCATCCACCCAATGTTTAGTGACTCCATGCTTATCAAGTTTGACAGTTCTGTCTTTCTACACAAATTAAGAATACATAGAAAAGCATAAAAATGTACTGTAATTTACCAATCAGCTTTTGTGTATTTGTTGCACAAAGTATAAAGTACAATACGTGGTTTCTTACTGTTGCATATTGCTGCTATATGTCCCAGCATTTGTAAACGCGTTTAGCTGGGTGAATGAGATTAAACATTCATTTGTTTCTATGATGGAAGAAAATTCCTTTGGGATAAACTTAACACAGGAGTTATTGGCTTATGAGCATCCCTGCCCTGCAACTACTTACGAAATAAATTAGTTGACCGATTTTGAATCTCTTGGCACTCTAAATCTTAGTATTAGAAAGACCATAACTTTGCCTTAGACATCATGTGCTGTTAAAATATAATAATTCTGTGAAGTAGGTGTTATGTTATGCCTCCTGGTTGCAAGATGTAGATCTCTGAATATATATAAGGAGTAATCAAACAGTAAATCTGGATCCAGACAACACAGACATTTCACTTCACTATCACCAATGACTAGCACTGCCAATGTGAACTGTAACTACTGACTCCTGCCCACAGAGACTAATTTATTAAGATGCCATATAACCACAAAATTAAAACATTTTGTGATAATACACTTGACTATATTTGAGTGTCCCCCTCCAGATGCAGACATGAGTCTTGAAAACCAGAAAGTTAATATAGCAAATTACAATTCAGTCCTGTAAGGTGTGTTTTTCCATGCTTTGCATCTTACAAAGCAAAACTGAGTTTTACTTTCCTCAGAAACTGTAGTTTTAGTCAAAAGTAACATTACTGTCTGTACCTACAGTGAAAGATACCCAAATGTGGTATTTAGCAAGGAAGGAACGACTAAGCAGCTGAAATCTCCTCAAACTTTTGCAAATGGTGTTTAACAGTCACAGTTAAGAAGTTGGGGTGTTTTCATCAAATCATTACTGATTGAGAAATATATGGTCAGTACATGAAAAGAGCATCCCAAGTTTTCTGCATTCTAATCAAGAAAAAGTGCAAGCGTTCATGACTGAAGTAACAAAGATTTGATCTAAAAAGTTACCTCTTTATGGTTCAATCCATGGACTAAACATACACTTTGAGGTGTTAATGAACCCCCCCACACACATTATAAATTAAGTCTACAACTCAGAATATCTTTTTTCTCATTCTTCAAAAAGCTTATGTACATAAGTGACTTAACACAGTTTACAGTATCTGTTTCTTCAACATCAAGATACCTGCTTAAATTTTTTTTTAGGATTACGATGTCTGTGTCATTGAAAGTAAAAAAGAACTTATCCTACATTGGATCTCATGCAAAATAATGTTTACCATTGCATGCTACATCATCTCTGTTTTCTGAGCCCTCAGCTGGCTTCCATCAGGAGTCCCACGGCTTAGTCTGTTAACACCATGCACAGAAGATAATGAATAGCAAGTTTTCCATAGGAACTAGATACTACTACAGAAGCTCCATTTTCAGTATGTAAGATTATTAAACAGGAAACATGTACTAACACACTTCTAAGAGGTGAAGAATGGCCTAAGGTAATTCCTTACCCATGAATGTGATGCCAGTTGCCAATCCCTTCTGAAAGCAAAGTGGTGATAGAAAAAAAAGCAGTACGTCTGAACATTTTTCTTCACCTTAATGACCTTAATACTGTTTTCCAGCCTGTACCAAAACATCAAACAATGCATGCAGATTTCATTCAAGTACTATTAGTAGTGTTAAGTATTTTTGAGGGAAGACAAAACCTTTCATGCTGTCAACACCGAATGGAGATATATGAGAGCATTTGGGAGTACAAGGTAGCATCAGAGACCGATGGAGGGTGGAAGGGTTGAGGTCCCATCCACATAGCCCCCGCAGTGAACAGCGGAGTGGTTCTTCCTTTCACATGATGGGGTCCATCCCCCAAAAACCTTTAGAAGCTGTGGCAAAAACTTTTATCAGTCTCACGTCCCTCTTGTGCTGAGTGTAGATAGCGCATGTGCTAGCTACAAGCCTGGAGCAGCAACACCCAGGAATGAGATGAACACATCAGAGAGGTCTGTCCTGTCCTCAACGGGGGTTTCTCCCACTGCTCTCAAAATCACAGAGACAGGCATATGGCAGCTCAAGCTAAACATGAGAAAAAGTGAGCATGGGAAAAAGTTATCAAGCCCTTCACATAATAAAGGCCATTTTTTATGTTTTCCAACATAAAACAACTGAGCTCATTTTGTTAGTGTTGTGAGGATGAGTAACTGGTACTGCTTATGCTTTGTACAGATTTGTTTTATGAAACCTCGAGTGTAGACATGCATTTGTATGCATATACAAGTAGACTACAAAGTTTTTGGCTAACAGCCACATAGTGTTACACCTAAAAATCATTGTAACTGCCAGTAGAATGAACTGTCCCGTAACCTGTTTGCTTCACAAGAAACTGGGGTTTGAGTGTGTTTTTTGTTGTTGTTATTGTTGTTTTTTTCCAGAAGAAAGCTCATAAATGATCTAACATGAATCTAATGTGAATGAAAAGGACAAGAGGGTTCAGGAGTGAACCGGTGAGGTGTGCCGTTTGATACTGCAGATGGAGCTTTTGAGATTTAAAGATCTCCACAAGTACTTGAAAAGAAATTTAAATAAGTTTTAATGTTTTATATGGATTATTTTTTTTCCAGTTTTTCAAAGTAGTTAGGAAATACAACATGTAAACGATTGAGTCAACGCATAGCTTTTATAATGGAGAATAGAGTTGAGCACTTCTAGAATTAAACACAGCTGACCTCTAAGTACCCTTAGATGGGTGATTTTAATGACACTTGGACAGAGATCACTTTTCCAGTTACACCACATGGCATTTTTTTATATTAATAATGTTGGGTTCTATGTTTTTTTATATAAGAGTGTGTTTCTGAGACAAGTCTATAAACAGGGTGGTTTTATTTTAGAAATATTTCAGTAGTTACTTAATAATTGCAATATCCAGTCATATGTTAAACTTTGAACAGCTTTCTCACAGTCAAAGAGTTGTTCTTCATATTTCAGAATATGCCAGAGACTTAATTTTTAAAGTTTAAGAAATTAATGAAACAAATATCACTTTATAGGTTTACTAAAAGACAATATGTACATATAAAGATGGAATAAATGCGGTTTAATGAGAGGTATAATGTTGAATCTCTTCATAATATAAAGAAAATAGAAATAATTTTTAAGTAGTAGAAATTATTTTACAGATTGCATTATGTAGTAAGAAAGTTGTCACGTAAATTAAGCAAACAGTCCTTATTATGTGGACAAAATGGTAATTAAAAAGGGAATTTTAGAAAAAGACGTATTTGAAGAAAATATTTCAGCAAAGTCTAGCACTGAGTTGTTAACTGTGTAAATAAAACAAAGATAACACCCCTCTTTTATCCCAGCTACATAGAGAGCATGATTACACGATATTACATTACTTTTAAACGAGCTGAAAATAGTACCATCTCACATCACTTTTTAAAATTAAAACTGAAAGAATTTTTTTCTCCATGGCTAGGTTAGTTTGCATGTTAAATTAATCTCTGAATTGATAAATTCAGGTTTCATTTTAAACCATCATAAGTGTTTCAGATTTTTTACACTTGCAATTTTCAGGTATACACAACCAATGAAGCTTTGTTCCATAGTGATCTTTAGTGTAAAATTCCTCTCAGCAGATTTTAGATATCAGTCATGTAAACAACTGCATCTGAGGTACCATCCTAATATTTCCTTGTAATCACAAGAGAGAAGTACTTTTGGGGTGCAATTCACCTGTGCATCTTTAGGATTCTTTATTAACGTGTGGCAAATTACATCAAAGAATCACTTGTTTCTTTCCACTGATTGTGAAAGAAATGACTGGCACACATCCTATCCTTTGTCACCCAGCTGTCCTTTAGATCTTTGCTTTAAGCCTAAATATAATCAGTAGAGTAGATGTAGATTTTACCTGCATTCCTAGAAAGCTAGATTTATTGGATTGTGCATTTTGACACATAATAGTTTCACCATCATTTGAGTTAAGTTTATAGGAGCCTAAATTACTGTGAAAATACACCTGCATTAGTTTTATCTACAGTACCTTAAATTACTGAATATTAGCCTTTCTTTTTTTTTTCATTTGGCTTGTGGGTTTTTTTCTCCGTGATTTTCAGACAGTTTTCTTGAAATATTTACAGATAATGTAAAGTCATTTCTGTGGGTCTCAAATAGAAATCTTCATCACTTCAAGAGAACAAATGCATGGAGGAAAACCAAAATTCATACAGAAACAGTTGAACAGGAAGATCAACGTATATAGCTGGAACTGTGCTATAAGAATTAGTATTTTAGTGTGTGTTGTATTAAACGTTGAGTTTGGGAAGTACATAGTGTAACAAGAGCATGTTTCAAAACTGTGTTTACCTGGGGCTCCTCTACTTGGAAGATGTCATGTCTACCTCAAAAACCATAAAAACAGTACACCACTCACAGTGTGTAGTCTGTAGCATAAATTTCAGACATATCAGTTTACAGAATTTTACTTCATAGAAAATACAAGCAATGTTATCAGCAACTCTTAAGGTAAAGAAGGTTTATATACATTAATGAGAACTTTTGTGAACAGCCCGCATCAACTTGAACATCACTGAAATGCAATCCCCTGTAGAAAAAAAGGAAACCTGTAAATTAAAAATGTAACAGAAGATTTTGTTTTGTGTCAATGTGAAGTGTTAAGGCACCTACTTCACCAAAACCTAAAATACCTAACCAACCTAGTAAAATGCTCATTGACTTAAAAAACAAAAGCTGTGGTTAATGTACCAGGTTTTTTTACACAACTAAATTTAAACAGTCCTATTTCCATGTTTTTACAGCAGTAGTATGGAAAAACCTTCAGTAAAGTAAATCTAACTTTACAAATTAAGCATTCATCAGTCTGATAACTAGGGAAACTCTCAGAGGTATTTGGACTAGATGATCATTGTAGGTTCCTTCCAACTGAAATTATTCTATTCTATTCTATTCTATTCTATTCTATTCTATTCTATTCTATTCTATTCTATTCTCACATTACTCTTGTTTCTACTGTCTCCTTAATGTTGTTTTCATGTCTGAGGTTCTGACTGCATTGTCATGCTCTGCTCTTCTGTTGTATACATTTTACATCAAAATTATTTCATCAAAATCTCAAGCCCAGATTTCTAGGCACAAAAGTTTCAGATAAGCATTCATCTTTTGAATTATTTTTTTCCTAGCCCCTCAAATTTTTAGGAGACTCCCTAGTCATGTACAGCAATCTGCTAATTGCCATGAGAAAGGGTTTCAGTCTTTGTTTTACAATACACTCCTTCTGTTCATATTTCCCCTGGAGGAAAACCCTGCAATATTGGGTGATTGTAGACTGAAATCTACTATAAAGATAGTCACAGCAGGCGTGGAGTGATCCATCAGATGTCAGTTTGAAACAATGATTAATAAATTATTAATATTTTCATAGATAAATAAATATATCTTCTGAAGGCTGAACCTTTAATTTCCCACCCTTGCAGCTCTAAAATTTTCAGTAGCACTGTCATCTCCAAGTGACATCTTTATCAAAATATTGCCAATAGAAACTTCCAAAAAACTATTGTTTAACTTACTAGCTTTCCTATTTTTAGGAAGTCAAATTATAGAACTGACAAAGTATGTGCAGTGACTGTTGCTATGTCTCTTTAGAAAAGTCATTTCATTTTGGCTGGCTTTGCACCCACTTACTTCACTTACCCAAAATTTCTGTCTTACTTAAACAAATGGTTGTCCAGAAACCAAAAGTTACATGGATCAGGTTTGCTCCACTTTAGACTGCTTGAAATTTATACAATGGCACTAGTAAATGGTTTTGGCTGAGGAAGTGACAGCCTAATATTACATGTATCTGTTAAGGATATTTGAACTCATTACAGTAAGTAAAGTGTATATGACATTACAGGCAGAACTTTGCCAACTGAAACTGAATTCCATCTAAATTATTTGCTAGCTATTCCTTTTCAATGAGTAAAAGATTGATCCAAGATAGAGTAGATCGAAAAAGCTACGGAATCCTTATGTAAGTAAGGATTATAGTCTATGGGGCTGGATGGGATCCACCTGAGAGTGCTGAAGGAGCTGTCAGAGAAGTTTTCCAAGCCAATCTCCATCATTTATCAGCAGTCCTTGTTAACAGGAGAAGTCCCAGATGACTGGAGGCTTGCCAATGTGACACCAATCTACAAGAAGGGCTGGAAGGAGAATCCAAGGAACTACAGGCCTGTCAGCCTGACCTCAGTATGGGGGAAGATTATGGAACAGTTCATGTTGAGTGTGCTCACACGGCACAATGCAGGACAATGAGAGGATCAGGCCCAGCCAGCATGAGTTCATGAAACACGGGCCCTGTTTGACCAGCCTGATCTCCTCCTATGACCAGGTGACCCACCTACTGGATAAGGGAAAGGCTCTGGATGTTGTCTACCAGGACTTCAGTAAGGCCTTCGACACCATCTCCCACAACATTGTGCTAGAGAAGTTGGCGGCTCATGGCTTAGACAAGTATGTTCTTTGCTGAGTTAAAAACTGGCTGGATGGCCAAGCCCAAAGAGTGCTGACGGAGTTAAATCCAGTTGGCGGCCAATTTTAGGGCTGGTCTTGTTTAATATCTTTACAACTATCTGGATGAGGGGATCGAGTGCACCCTCAGTAAGTTTGTAGATGACACCAAAATGAGCAGGAGTGTTGATCTGCTTGAGGCTACAGAGGCTCTTCAGAGTGACCTGGGCAGGCTGGATCAATGGGCCAAGGCCAACTGGGTGAGCTTCAAGTCCTGCGCTTCTGTCAAAACAACCCCAACAGGTTTGGGGAAGAGTGGTTGGAAAGCCACCAGACAGAAAAGGACTTGAGGGTGTTAGTTGGCAGTTGGCTGAACATGAGCCAGCAGTGTGCCCAGGTGGCCAAGAAGGCCAACAGCATCCTGGCCTGGATCAAAAATAGTATGGCCAGCAGGACTAGGGAACTGATCGTGCCCCTGTACTCGGCACTGATGAGGCTGCAGTTTGAGTACTGTGTTTAGTTTGGGGTGCTACAGTTCAAGAAAGACATTTTGGTGCTGGCACAGGTCCAGAGAAGGGTGATGAAGATGGTCAGGGGTCTGGAGAGCATGCCTTATGAGGAGTGGCTGAGAGAACTGGGGTTGTTTAGCCTGGAGAAAAGGAGTCTGAATGTAGTCGTTATTGCTCTCTACAACTACTTTGAACAGAGGTTGTAGTGAGATGGGTGTCGGTCACTTCTCCCAAGCAACTAGCGATAGAATAAGACGAAATGGGCTCAAGTTGCTCCAGAGGAGCTTTAGATTGGATATTAGGAAAAATTTCTTTACTTAAAGTGGTCAAGCAATGGAACAGGCTGTGCAGGAAAGTGGCAGAGTCATCATCCCTGGAGGTGTTCAAAAAGCATGTAAGCATGGCACTTAAGGACATGGTTTAGTAGTCATGGTAGTGTTGGGATGATGGTTGGGTTTGATGATCTTAGAGGTCTTTTCCAACCTTAATAATTCTATTATTCTATTCTACGATTCCAAATGTTGAGTAAAATGAAATCCTGCTTTGTGAATTAAAGTCTCTCAGCCTTCAAACTGCACTGACAGTGGCAGCTCATCTGATCCAGATTCTTTAGAAACCCCCGATGAGCTAAAACTCTTGATTCTTGTTTTTTAGCCAAAAATTACACCACTGAAAATCTAGTGTTGAAAACTTAGATCCACTATCAAACATGTCTGTTCTTCTGTGTATTTCATTACCCTTTTAATAAATTATAGAAATTGAATGCAGTCACTTGCGAATACTTTAAAATGTTTTAGGTATTTTGTGACATACAATAGCTAAGACAAGTAATGTGTTGTGTTGTACATCATTAACCAAAGTAATTGATTATTCTGAATATCTTAAGAATATAGCTATCTGTAATGTAATGTAATTTAATTTAATTGGGCTTGGCAGCGCTAAGTTAATGATTGGACTTGATAATCTTAAAAGACTTTTCCAACCTAAATGATTCTATGACTCTATGAATATGTGAGGGTTTTTTCTCAATACCACTAATTAGTAAAGCTGGTCTTTTTTATATTTTTAAGTGAGATTCTCTACATAACTCTACTGCTGTTCTTTTTTGAAGATTCGTTTTGGTTTTATGTTGGAAATAGTGACTCTGTCTTAAAGGTTGCTGTTTCCCTCTATTTTTTTTCTATCACACCTTTGGAGGAAGGAGATGGAGGAAGAAACAGGCTTGGAAGGAACCCTAAAATATTCAGGGAGAACTGGGCTGTACTGATATTTTTCTTTTAATTCTACTTCTCAGCTTCTAGTATGAAGAAGTTCTATTAGAGATACAAATGCTATAACAAATTGAGGAAATTAAGGATCCAGAATTGTTAAAAAGGCTATCCCCTGAACCATGCCTGGACCCTGCCACTATGTCTAGAGTACTAATAAACAGGGTTAGGACATACAGCAGATGTTGAAGTGCTACTAGCACGCCATCTCCTGTACCATAGGATTTGCTAGCACATAAGCTCCTATGGTTTTGGTCCTTGCTATCTAAAGCTCTGTCAGACAATGTTTAGGTGCTGTCTAGGAAATACCAGTGGACAGATATTGTTCTCTGCTAGACAGTATGTGTGAATGAGAAATTATTTTAGCTTTATGGATGTGTTTGCCGCTGCCATCAGGGCCAGCAGACCAGCTCTTCTCCCTTTTATTTATTCACATAGATGCAGCCTCAGGGTTTGCACTAGATGATTGTGAGCCAGAGGATAACCAATCAAAGAGCATTGCTTTAATGGGAGTGCTTGTGACCTGTTTGTTATTTGCGGTTCTGCTTAAGGTTGCAGAGAAGCCTAAAGGAGGAAACAAGTTTGCAGTAGCAAAGGAGAAGGATAAATTGCGCAGGTGAAAGAATTGGAAACAAAATTTAAAAAGCCATTAAAAAAAAAAAAGGCAAATTTAGAATATGCCTTAAAATAAGGCATAGTAAAATAAGTCTGCTCGTGGTTGTCTACAAGGATTTTCTAACGCGCATGTAAGCCATAAAAACTGAGGAAAAAATTCAGCTACAGCCCATCCCAAAGTATTGCCTTTTGGAATCAGTTCCAAGCTTCCCCTGGGATGGGGAAAGTACTACCGCTTCTCCCGAGCCTCCACAGTGCTGCAGCCTTGAGCAATTTTATTTCCCTTTGGTACAAATGTATCATCTTATTTTTTTTTTATCTGTTATTATTATTTTTAGCCTGATTATCCTGCTGTTAAGAGTAAATCCATCAGGTAAACTTCGTACTATTTTCAGCAAGGTTGTTTGGTTCTGTATTATTTATTTGCATGTTGCTTTTAGCTTAAATGACCTTCTAGTTAAGAAGATGTTTTCAAAACTCCTTTAATGTTTTATGAATACACTTAAATAAGTAGTTTTATAGATATTTGTATGTAAGTGTATGTGCATGTGTATACATATCCCCGTCAAATTCACATTCTTTTGTTTAAACCTTCACAGCCTAAACTATGAGCAAGGTGAGCCAAACGAAGGGCCTTCTTGAATATACCAGAACTTCTCTGCTCATCCAAAGGGCTATAATTGCTGTCATCAAATTCAGCAGCAGCTGGATTATAAACCTGGATCCACTATTTGAGAAATGTTCTTAGGTTCCTCAATTTAGACAAGTCCTTAATGTTAATATAATACAAATTATCTTAATAATATAGGTATAAAACTGAGTGGTTTAGGATGTTTCGTCTGCTTCTGCTGTCTTTTGACATTTCTTGATCTTCTGCCATTGTGCTAACAGATGGTAAAAAATGACAGCATAAACATTATTTTTAATTGAACTTTCATAACTCTAATGATGTTAAGATTCTTCACTGAGCATCAGAACTAATGAAATCTGAAACTGAAATCTGTTCACCTTTATTGGACACCTTACACCTAAATGTCCTGTCTTTGTTGAAGCGATCTTTCTAAAACAAGTGCTTAAGTTTCCTGGATAGTCAATAGTATGAGTTTGTTTCACTTACAGGCCTCAAGAGGGTGATTCTGCCTGATTCCATTTAACAAGCAAAGTTAAGCTAATTGGATTTCTTCATGGTACCTTCAAAAAAAATCTATCTTTCCTCATTGACTGTACAAGGATCTCAGGTGCCCTGAGAGCAGTTCAGTAGCTTACAGGATGGGATTAATCATACCCAATTTAAACTGTTTAAAAGCTGATTGTCTAGTCTAAGCTTATTGCCTACATTTCAGCTATGATCAACAGCAGAGGTAAGTCTTTCTGAGGATAATTCATCTCATCTTCTGGAGATGCCTGTTAGCTCCACTGAGTATAGATACCCTACTGTGAAATAAAAGATTGTCAGGGAATGAGCTCAAACACTGGGTATCTACTTACTCACACTACTTAAGTCTTTACTATCTTCCTGGAAGTGCCTTGGATTGTTACAACTTGTTTTCTCCCAGCCAAATCCACTGTATAAGATGCGGATGCAATTAATGATGTTAACATTGTTGAGTGAGCACCAGAATCAATTAAAATCTGAAGCAGAACTCCGTCCATCTTTATTAGATACCTTATGCTTAAGTTCTATGTGTTTACAGAAGTAGTCATTCTCAAACAAGTACCTAGATTTTCTGAAGAGCCAAGAGTGCTATTAGTCACAGCTATGCAGTGCTACTCACTTTCAGAGCTGGGGGCTCTTCTCTTACCCTGTTTTATCCAGCACTACAGACAAAGCCTATATGACTAGTTTGGGGTAAATAACTGAATGTCAGATGGCCAGTGCTGTAGGTTGAAATAAGATATAAGATTCCCTTCCTGACAAGTTCGTAACTGGCGGTGAAGTGAAAGCCTTTACCAAAGTTGTTGATTTGGTTTGATTTGGGATTTTTTTTTCTACC
>NW_009727134.1:0-17643 GCF_000703405.1 Apaloderma vittatum | reverse complement strand
CCCCCCCCCCCCCCCCCCAGTGTTACACACATCTCCAGTTATAAACTTCCTTCTCCTGTACATTCCTTGGCCTTTATGATGAGCTGAAGCCTTTCTTTTATTGAGAACTTTAGGTCTTCTCTTCCAAAGTACCTATTTTTGTGAAAACCCTAAGAACTTACTTGTTTTTAATACTTCCAGCCCTCTGTCAGAAGTGACTGACATTAAGCTGTAACTGACTGAAATTAAGTTAGTAGCATATACTCTGCCATACCCACAGTGACTGTTGGCACAGGACTCTTTATTTCCTTAGGGGATCATCTGAAAACTTTTTACTAATAAGCAGTAGAGGCAATGGCAATGTAATGTCCTGCTAAATATTACAGCTGTTTCATTGTGATGGTATAAATATCCTTGTTCATGCTGAAAACTTTCAAAACTGCTACAGATATAACTGTTGAGTGACATTAGTGAAGAGCTTATGGCCTTTTGTTGGGCATGGTGACTTTCTGGCATTATTTCTGTATTGATATCTGGTTTCAAATACTTGTAAGAAAAATGTTCTTTCAGGATGCTTCCAGGTTATATGAGAATGCATACACATTTGCCTGATGATAATTTATTACTGAGTATCATTTTAGCCTACTTATACCACTACTTTTATAAACTAGGTTTAATAGGAAAGAATTGAAAAAGAAAATAGTTTGGAATAATAAAGCGTGTTAAAAATACAGAAAAGTATCATTATATAAAAAAAATTCCAAAACTTACCATCCACCTCCACCCTTAGACTCACAGGACTAGTCATTCCGAAGGTTTTCTACATATATTCACTTAGGCTGAGTGTTCACAAACTATTGCAGGTGAGAGATCAACAGGGATATAATAGACTGAAATAGCAGTAAATTTTTTTCCAAGAGTTAGACCAAAATGAAAGCTTCGTAAATACAGTTGTTTCATGTATCACAAAACACACAAAAGCCCTGCAATGTGCTCTTCTCCCAGCTTATCGTGCTGTGAGGTTACTGACTCTCTTTGAGACCTTTCAACTTCAGCTAATGTCATTTATACCATTTCACAGGACCAAAGGCCAAAAATGTTGTAACCAGCTGGAAGCAGCAATATCCTAACATAAACAAAATGGAAGATTTTTTTGTTTCCATTCCTTTCCATGAAACTTCTGTCTAAATCAATTAATTTTAAATTCCCTTACCTTCAGTTACATAGTTTCTTCTATGCTGTACTTCATTTCTGGAAGAAGTGAACATATATCACTGAAATATTTCTTCAAGCACACTTTTATGTCTTTAAGCAGAAATCCATGCTACAATCGAATTTAAAATAAGAAGCTGACCAATTTTAAACTTGGTCTTTAAAGTAGACAGCTGGGAAATTTTCTGTTTGGACTGTGTTATCTGTCTAATTGAACTGCTTTCTAAGCAATGCAGATTGTGGTGAAAGGTGCCCTCTAGCAAGATGGCATTTCTAATTGACTCATCTGAACTGTAGCATTATTGCTGTCTTTCATTTGATTGAGTCATGATGCTTATGGTCTTTAGGGAGAGTGGATCACCTTCCTAAATTTAGGATGCTGTGAATTATTGGCTACAAAAGTATCTTTCACATACAACCAACCAACTGAATTTCTTCCTGACAGGATCTGTTACTACAAAGACATTAGAGATGCTATTTTAAGTCACGTGCACGCAGCCTGGAGACTGTAATCAGGTGGCATGGCAGATTTGGACTGTTGTATGGTACATTGAGCCCACTGTCTTTGTATTCAACTCTAATATTTTTTACATACTAAGGAAGCAAAATCTCCTTTCTCTTCACTTCCATTCGGTTCAACTAGGAAAATGTGTATACCGTTGCACTAAACTCCTGTTGGTTACATGTAAGCATCAGATACAGGATAAAACCTTGTAACTAAGGGCTCTTATAAGCATTATTATACTGCATCTGCTCTAATTTCAGAGCCTTGAATAAAGATAGAATCAAGTCTATGTTGCTAATGGTGTGTTGGTTTGTGGCTCACTTGCTAGTTCTCCCTGTCCAAAATATTGCTTGCATATTTTGTAGTCCATGATTATGCACAAACAAAACCACAGATGTTTATATTACTGAGGTTTCCCTCTTCTAACTGTGTACCCTCCTAAGCATGTTCCATGAGAAATGCATGTCTTATACATTCATTTCATAATCATATTGGAGATCTTCTGGAAGAAGCATTTTATGATCTTTTTGTAATTCTCCTCAAACTCTTTGCTTTCCATTCTTCACTTCTTTCTTTCTTCCATGTCTTCTTCTACCTCATTGACATGTCTGACTGCTGGCAGCACTGTCAACTCATACATCCCCTTCTGTTGCTGTGCTTCAGATTCGCTACAGGGTCACTGAAGCGATTATCCAGTGGTGAGACCCCGGCTCGATGTTCCTTGCAATGTCAAACTAGGTGCCAGCAACACAGTCATACTAATGGTAGATACTTTAGAACAAAAAAGTTGTTTTTTAGAATTCTCCAGAAATACAATATAAAGACATATAAAATTGGTTTTGCCTTCCATCTATTAAAAATGTTTCTAGAGGCAAAAGGGTTTGGGAAGGGAAACTAACAGTAATCTTACTTCTATGGATGGAATTAACATTAACTGTAGCAGTCTAAATCTGTATCTGGCCTCTACTAGTCACCCTTGTCAGGGTAGAGAAACAGCAACATCTAAGGGTGCTGGTTGCCTATTATCCTAAAGAGCTATATCAGAAGATGGGAATCATCCATTTGAAAGACATGCATCACTGCATGCAAAGGGAACTACTAGCATCTGCAACCGTAAAACTATGTTCTTCTTCAAGATCCTGTGGAGGAAAGGCTAATTATTCCAGACACCTTCTGTGAGTCTGGGGAAAAAAGTAACAGGAAGGGATTTCAAGTTACAGTGACACCAAAAGGAAGTTTGCTTTATCAAATAATTTCAGAACTTGTGGATCTCTTACTGAGTTAAGAAAACTATTTCATCACTGTCCAGAAACTGGCTGGAGTGAGAATAATGATAAAGCAACTGCTATGCTGACAAGAGGCTCTTGCATTATTCAAGACGCTTGAGATAATACTGTGTATTTAATCACATTTTTCTTGTAATTTATTGTTTGCTAAGGACATAGCTGTATACTCTTAAACATTTATATAAATATTGTTCTGTATAAATATTGTTGTTCTATCCATTAAAGCACTATTGTTCTCCTCAGTTGCAAAATAATCTTGAAATATATTTCAGATGAAAAAGAAACAAAAGGAAGTAGCGAGTGGAGGTGAAAGGACATACATGTTGGTACTACAGATACTTTCATCTGACATTAAGATTGCAGGTTAGTAATATGACTAATTTTTCATAATACTGCCCATGGTAATTATAAAGAAAATATCTTCTTTTTATGAGAATGAGGTTCCAAGCCCTTGCTATTTTTTTAAGTCTGAACAATTTCTAGCAAGTTACGTCATATCACATGTTCACAATCATTCAAATTACAAAGCCTTGTATTTCCTGGATTTAGGAGGAGCAATCTCTTCACAGCAACATTCTCCACAACTGATCATAAAGGTAACAATGGTAGGGAAGATCTTTATTTCTGCTTCTGCTCCTTTCTGGTAAAATAACTTGAGCCTCTTTATTTTCTTTCTACACAAGCATCTTGGATGTGTAGTCCTAGACTGAAACTCCAGAGGTATATTTTGATATAATTCAGTATTCCTCTTTCTACTTTTAAACTGTCCAGTTTTCTCACTTCAGCTTGAAGCTCTTCAAAATTCTTCTATATGCAGACAGAAAGTACACTGATATAGCGGTAGTAAACTTGTTGTTTCAGCCTAATAATCCCATTGTTTCAAACTCTAGGGACATAAAACCTGAAGAAAGATTGAGTGAAATAGGAATGCAGACACTAAGGAACTTAGAAGTTGCATCGCATTTACTCAGAGTTCAGAACAAATATAGTAGATTATATGCTAAAACATATAAGAGTGTTGTCCAAGAGGTGTCTGGAAAGAGTTTGAAGATCCATGATATATCAGGTATTGTGAATACCTACATACAGTGTCAAACTTTTTGGGGAAAAAAAAGTGTGATCACATGTACTTTTAGATTAGATCTTGGTGGCTGATATACAGATAGATGAACACATGCTATTTTGAGTGGAAAATAGAACAAAACATCTTGCCAGTATGTAGTAAATACATCTCATGTAGTTTCAGGTATCTACAATACCTAAACTTGAGGTAGTCAGATTCGTTTATACTTAAAGGAAAGGAAAACACACTTTTAGGAAATTTTATGGACTTTAGTGTGTAAAAAGTCCACTCTAGAAGAAACTGTGTATTTATGTATTTAAGAAGCTAAATTCCAGCAACAGTGTTGGAGCTGACTTCACCTGTGGCCAGGAAAGGTCTTATCTTATACTGGTTGACCACCAGATAGTAACTAAACAGCAGAATTGTTTCTCAGTTAGTGACTGATGAGGAAATGGGTTGGATTGAACATTAACTCTTTGGTTACTTTTTGGCACAGGAAATATCTAACAGAAACAAGTAAAATAATCAGGTTTCTATTCTATTTTTTAAAAGTGTACATATATATATGCTTTGAGAGCATTTTTCCTCTGTCATCTGTGTGTACTCTTTTACACATAGATGTATGTGGCCTTTACATTCTGTATTTATAACTAGGAATAAATAAACTCCATATTCTCAGCAGATAGCAGAGCATTTGCTAAATCTTCTTTGGCAATAATGGTAATTGTTTTCTGATTAATGTCAGTTAATAGCATGTGCCTTTCCATAAATAAATAGAATGAGTTGCATGTATTAAATAAAAACTCTCTATATGAGTTTGCTGTTGCTCAGGTATTGTTAATACTGATCCAAAAGCCATGTGTTCTATTTTATTCATACAAAAGTGAGACAGTTCCTCTACATTCCTAGGGTCATCCAAAAGCAACTTAGAACTGCACACGTTTCCATATTATATCAGCATTTGGGCATCTAAATTATGCCTTCAGTTTCTCACCTTTTCCTAGCTGAATATGTGAATCTTGCTATTTGCCTTTCATTTTCACTGGGTATCTTTGCACAGAAGCCAGATCTGCTTGTCAATCAGTATACCTACACTAATATAACTAATTTTGCTGTACAAATTCACATTGTAAGGATTTATAGCTAGCATTCAAAACAGTGCTTGAGGTGCTTGAGAGTTATTTTTTTATTCTCTATCCATTTCCAGCTAGGTATGTATAAGGACGGAATATTCAAGCAGGGTGTCCAGCATGTCTGGGAAGCTCAATCCCTAATCATAGAATCATAGAATCATAGAATCATAGAATCATAGAATCATAGAATCATAGAATCATAGAATCATAGAATGGCCCAGGCTGATAATGGGAGTCTCCAGTACCATAATCAGCAGCCTTCTCCTATATTTCCATTTTCAGGGTTTATAAGTCTTCATCTATAATCAAATTAGATATGGCTATATACATATATCAATTCAATCATCATTTATAAGAGACATCAATATGATATAAAAGATACAAACTCATAAAGACAAAACATCAGTGAAAACCTGAAAGCAGAGTGAAAGCCCAAATTCTTAAAAAGTCAGAATTTGGAATCAAACCACAGTCCAAGCAACACAAACCATTGATGCAAAGTAATAAAAAGTAGTATTATATTTGTATTTGCAATCATTTTTAAAGTATATAGAGCTTCAGGTTTTATTCTGCATCCAGGAAGATGAAAACTTTTAAAAACGAAGGTAGAACTATCATATGATTGAAGAGACATCTGGAAAAATTCCCACAAAAACTGTATTTGGTAAGACATGGAATCAAATAATGAGATGGCACATTATACAAATTTAAAGTTCAACTTTACTTAGCACCAATTCATAACTGGAGAACTGCTAATTCTCAAACCCATATACTGAGAACACAGTGAATTCAGACAAAAGCCATAAATGAACTCATACAGCAACCTCCATACATTTCAAGGAAATAAATAAAACAGAGAATATTATGCAAATGAAGATTCAAAACAAAGGAAAGCAAATCTTACATGCGGGAAAGTAAAATATAATTTGAAAATTTAGTGCTGAAAACCTCGAAAACCACACAATTGTTTGTGCTAACAAAAAATCAAGAATTTGAAAATAAACAAGATGAAGAAACCAGGAAAGGGAGTGGCATCAACAAAAAGGGCTAAAGGTGTTGCGACAATAGATGCTTTTTGCTGATGTAAGGAAAGATGACAAAAATAACAGGATTAAAATAGAGAATTCTTTTTAGCCACTATTATGGTCAGGAACTTGTTTTTGACCTCCATGCTTGTAATGAATATAGCACTTATTTGTTCTGCAGAAGATTTGTTATAAAACAATAGGGAAGCAGATGCTAGTTTTGAACTCAAGCAGAATATCAAGCCAGAATGTCAGGAAAACAGGCTGTTTGTAAAGGTCAAAATACTTGAATTAACAAGATAAAACTATGTTTAACTGTTTGAATATTAACTTAATTATAGAAATTTATATTTATTTATAAAGTTTAAGGAAAATAACCAACAGCATTACTACTTTCTAGTGTAAAATGACATTGAAGCTAACACTATCATGATGTCTGGTGTCTTTAAATCTAATCACATACGTTCATATTCACATAAAAACTTTCCTGAATAGCCTATACTTTGGGATTTGGTTTCTGTAAAGCTACAGCATGGCCATTTGAAAAAATTTCACCCATGTATCACCTTTTTTTTTTCAGAGAAGAACAGTAGAGATTAATGTCTTAGTGTATGTAAAAGTCTCATTTTTTTTAATGTTAGTTGTATATATTTGTGTTAGAGACCCATAAATATTGTCATTCTGGATCATTTGTTGCATCTAGCCCTCAGTAGCTGACAACAGATGTTGTTACATCTCGTAACAGATGTTGTATTTCCTGTAGTTGAAGTACAAGTGGTGCTGAAGAAATTGTCAAAATGGAAAGAGAAGGTAGAATCTGACATTCCCAAAGGTCATTTCTCGAGATCCACAGGTCCGGATAACAGCACATGCCAAGATAACTACCCAGCTTTCTGTTGTGCATTTCTACAACTGACTCCGTAGCTCAGTTCTGGCCTGACATTCTCATCTTGTTTTTCGACCTGGTTACCTCTGCTCTTTTGGTTACATTGTCCCATAGTGTGGGATTTTTGATAGTATCGTCCTGCCTCATTGTTTTACCACATTCTAACCAGAACCAAGAATTTACAAATGTAATGAAACTCTTGGAGAATCCAGTTTAATTAATTTATTCACCTTCTGTTGAGTCAGACATTTTGGCTGGATTTTTCGTTTTTGGGGTTGTTTTTCTTTACTTATATATGTATAAAGACAAATAACTAAATGCTACATGTGTTCTTCTTTGTTTTTTTAGGAGTTTGTTTTGGGTTTGGTGGGGTTTTTTTAAAATCTGTAATTAAGTGGGAAATTTCTAGAAGACAGATTTCAACAGAGTTTTCCAAAGAGCTGTCTCCTCATTCCTCCTCTGCCCCTAAATCAGCATATTGGAAGTATGCATTTGTTCTTTAGTAATGAGAAGTTAATTTACAGTTTCTTCACTCCTTATTTGGAGAAATCCATATGAAGAGAGGAAACTATTTTTGGTCTAAGAACATATGGAAAGAAATGGAAGAACTCACATATCACATTAACCATGATCTAAATCAGAGTAAAGACAAAGATATTAAGGATGAACTAACTGAACATCTTTGTGTTTTTTGAAAGTGTAGTTAAATATCATCACATTTCTCCCATTGTTCTCTCTAGTTTTCATTCTTGTGATTACATCTACAACATTCTTATTCTCTTCTGTTTTCTATGAAAGTTGATTCCTCAGTTTGATAGAGCATAAGGCTTGGGTTGTAATTCACTTTATATTGTGAATATCAGTTTGACTACATCCTTTTCCACATTCTGCAAGGAATTTGTTTTTATCTTGCATTTGTTGGATCAAGCTTCTAGCTACCATAAGGTGTCAAAAGTCTACTGAATTTATGCTATTGATAAATCTATCCCATGGTTACTGGCCAGGAAATGCTACTGAGAAGAGTCAATGTTATAATAAATATTTTGCTTGGATACTGGGCTGTGGAAAAAGATAAAGTAGTACAACTTTTTATAGTAAAGCAGTATCTTAAAATGGTTTAGATTGCAAATTTAAAAGAAAATCATTTGCACATATGGTATAAACTCATTACTTCTTATTTCTTATGCTTCTTATTCACAAGAGTTTGAGCCTGAAGTTCTCAGTAAAACTTTTTGCAGTTGCCACAGTGGCAAAGGTACATTCCAAAACTTGAATATATCCAGTTCACCCTAAACAAACTGTAGCAGTTCAAATTTAGATTACTTTTAAGCTGTTAATATCGTTTGTCTGCTCACCAGATAAACTTGCTGGAGGAAGTTGACTGATGTAACTGACCAAAGCCAAAATAGTTTTGCAAAAATAAGAGGCATGGATAATTTTCTGTGCTGCCTTCATCAGAGAAAAATGAGACAATCTCTACAGAAATGTTCAGCTTTCTAACCACAATTATCACTGCGGATTTCTTGTCATCAGTATCATTTTATCAATAGCATTCACATACATACATTGCAGGAATAGATTCGTATGTTTTTCATGTTGACATTACATCAAAACATCATTTTCAGTCCTTGAGACTGAAAGACACAACAAGGTATGCTGATCATATCAGTGTGCAAATACAGCCATGTGATAAATATTTTAATCACGTTTCTGAACTTCATGATAACAAAGTAAAACGCAGTGGTCAAAAATGTTGTGGCCAGATTTCTGATTTATCTTTATCTGGACACACAGGGAGGCAACAAGTGTATTTACAACCCAGCGTGAGCAGTCAGAAGCAGGGCACTTAGCATCTTGCAAGTTACTGGTAGTCAGAACTTTTTGGGGAAAAGAAAAGAAAAAGTGTTTTGCAAGTGTGTCCACAGGGTACTATGATGCAGCGTGATGCTGTGATGCCTGAAGTAGCTGCTAGCGAGCCTAGTTTGTGTACCAGAAACAGTATTAACCATGCTCATTATGCTTGGGTTAATTATAGGGCTGAAAAGTCTTTTTGAGGGAAAACCCTAGAGAGTGTGATGCAAATAGAAGGAAAGAAGATGACGGAATAAAATAAAATGAGAAAATATTTTGAGGTTAAGTAAAGAAAGCATATATTTGAGACTTTTCTTGAAAATGTTTTAATTGAAACACTTTTTATCTTACAAAGTGGGACAAGATTTGCTCGCTTTGATTCACGGTTGTTGTTTTCTTTTTTAAACAGAAAGGAGGCCAGGATATTTCTGGACAATTAGCATTTGATCAGAGCTAAAAATACAGAATATAATATCGTTTGCTCATGTAGGGATATAGTGCTGCTGAGGTCAAAAATAGCCTTACCATTGCTTCAAAAGGAACATGACTAAGCTTAATTAATGTGTAATTCTACAAAACATTTTTAAAGGTATATATAACAATCATAGTCATTATGTGTCTTAATGACTACAATAATTTCTTAGGGAAGGATGAAATATTTTTATTTCTTTCTCTTCATAAAATTTCTATTTTTACCTCTGAATTTTTCTTGTATTTGTTCCATTTAAATCACTATATTAGGTTAAAGTATTTAAAATTATTTGGCACACCAGCCAAATTATTTAGCATATTTTGTTTTCAGTGGATTATTCCATGACAAAAAGAAAGATGCAAGATTTCTTCATTAATGTCTATACTTTTTTTCATTTTAATGATTCTGAGTGACCACAGTGTACTTATCGAACTTAACATTAATGTCAGATTTTTTATAATAAAAGTGACCAACAACGAACTGAAACTGAAACAGATCATTCATTTTCAAAGCTGCTTGATTTTTCTTTTTGTACACAAACACATGTCTAATGCTGATAATTAAAAATTACTGGTGTAAATTTTTTAACTTGCCAGTTAAAACTAAGTTACAACACATTGCTGTGCAAGTCTCTGACTTTATTCATGTGCTTTCTTTCATTTAAGGAAATTTATCACTTGAAATATATGTAATTAAATTTTCCTAAATACAGCAATGAAGACAGGAAATGTAATATGTTGCACAAAAGTTTTGGGCTTTTTAATCTTAAGGTAGTGCCTTCTGAATGTTGAAATACATGAAACTATGCTGTTGGTTTGTACCTCTAAAGAAGTAAGCAAATTAAACTCATTTAACGGGTCTGTTGATGATGAAAATAAAATTGGGAAGAACATACCACAATCTCTCACAGACACTCTATTTTTATTTCAGGTTTAATGAATAAGGATTATATGAAACATATATTGTTAATCAATAGAGTAGATACAACATAGATTATATGCAAGAAGCAGGTTCACAGAGTCTAAGCAGAGTTTATTTCTACAGTCATGCTTCACATTATAAAAACATTTAGTCAAAATCTGTTTTACTGCAACAAGAACTCCCTAAGTGTCAGTGGAGTTTTGATTTTTCCATTAAAACAAACTGTGGGCTCCCTCATTGTCTTTGAAGATATGCTTAATGTAGTAAAAAGAAAATATTTAAGCCGATGTTAAGAAGATACTATTTGGATAGAATTTGAAGGAATGTCTTAAAGCAAAACACTAGACAGGATGTTTGAAAAAATAAAATTATTTTTCAAATTAATTGTCTTTATAGCATTTACTAAAAAATGTATCTTCTCAACATGGGTTATGATTTCTGAATATTTAATTTTCATATATCAACATCCTTCAAAACAACATTTATGACATTATTTTATCTGTACTTTCATTCACTTGTTACATTCATATTTACAACTGCTCCTATATTTTACTATTTTCAGATAAATTTATGAGATTAAAAATAACGTGGCTTTATGTTGTTCTGAAAAACCAGTGATATTGTGATACAATTTTTTTTTTTCAAATTTACTCTGCTAAGAAATACCGTATGTAAAGGGCCGGAAAGTGACTTGTAGTACCTGAAATCTTGCAGAAATTGACATTTGTTTTCCTGTGGTTCAATATTTTAAGTTCCGTGATACAACTTGGCACAGATCTTGAACACACATACTATATTCAGTTAAGATGAATCTCTGTTCAGGAAAGAATCTGGAGTAGCTTCAGAGCGGCTGACTGCAGAGTGTAAACGTAACTGAGATCCAACAGTGATGTGCACAACTGGAGAAGGGTTTGCTGACAAGAAGAGGATGGAATTTGCCTAAATGTAGTTGAAAACACACCTTTGTTTGCTTCTGATACATACATATCTATCTGGACAAGTAGACTGCATGTCTAAAATATGTATCAGAAAAAGTGGCCAAACTCATTAATCAACGCTATTTACAATGAACTTTTTTTTTTTCTCCACTCTGCTACTGCAACATTAGCTCATCAGAGAGCCCTTGTTCAAGTCTCGATCTCTGGCAGACACTGAATTATCTTCTCTAATGAAGCAATACGAACCACAGAAAAGGAGACGAGGGGAATGGCAAGTTGTGTGTTGTCAGGACGGTGACAGGATCTAGTCCAGTAACACACCTCTAAACCTCTCAGTGGTTTCTCTACCACTCTGAGTAGAAGAAAAGAGAAGAAGGTAAGGAATAGTCAGAGAATTGGGCAAAAAGTTGTCTACTCTACTTACTGAGGGCTGTGGGCTAGTCAAGAATACCTTCCAAGCAACAGAGCACTCCTCCACTCAAGTCAGGAGAACTGACTGATAGAACTTGTTGTTAGTAACACCTAGTGACAATCACCATTAGAATAATGTAAATATTTAGTTCAATGCCTGAAGCCATCTAACATGGGAATTAAGCAATTCAGAAGACTTTCTGCTTACAAAAGGTCCTATCATTCTTCTCTTCTAGAACCAATGTACTCAACCCAGCTTGCAACAGTTGTAAATCCTCACAAGTCGATGTTCCAACAAAGGATATTTATCTATGTGCACACCGATGTCACCAAGAATCATTAGTCTCACTGACACAAAGCTACTGAGAAATCTAAAATCTTGGCCAAATATTCTACAGCAGACTAGGGCAAGCTGACTGCTTACACTTCACTACCATTTTTTTCTGTGTATACATGTATCCATATATATGTTTAAATTTAGCATAGCATTTTAAGTACAGTCCCACAATGAAGAGTCATTGCTCAATATATACATATGAACAGATATCCACTCGAGTTTACTGAGTGAGTTTTCTCACTAACAAGATAGAGTATTTTTTAAAAGTCTGCATGAAGCTAGCCCAGCTGCCCATGTGATATTGAAAAGAATAAAATTACTGTATTTTGCTGTGATGGACAAAGTAAGATGGTTGACGTAAATCTGCATTAAAAGGAGAAGAAATATATACCTGAAGTTCATTCCTGCCTTGACTAATGTTTTGAAGCTATTTAAAATGAGAACATAGTTGTATGTATATCTTTTTCATCTATATCATTCTCACAGAAGAAGGGATGGTTACATCATAGGGCTTTGTAGAAGCTGAGGAGGGCACTGGAGAGGGCAAAAAGGACTGAGGGTTTGCAGAAGTGCAAAATACAGGCAGGGTTGTGACACAATAAAGAGCATACAGCTTGCAGAGGCTGGATGGCTTCATCTTCCTTTGTGACAAAGACACCCTGGGTCTATTCAGCTCCAGATGCACCCCTAAGGAGGGGTTGTCAAAGAATGTCTTATATGTCTAAGTCATTACCTGTACAGCTGCAGGCAATATGTGGAAGTATAATGTCTATTACTGCACATTGTCCATGAACAGATGTTTCTCAAGTCATAGAATCATATAATTGTTTAGGCTGGAAAAGAGATTTAAGGTCATATAGCCGTCTCATTCCATTGTGCAGCCTCAATACTTGGGCCTCTGCTTCAACAGTAGGGTCATGTTTGGTCAACGAAGTTGCCAAATGCTTCAAAAAACATTAGTATTGGCTCCTCTGAGGCATTACTTTGGTCCTGGTGCCATGGCAGTGTTTTACTCATTGCTAATTTCAGGTTCAGAGGCCACCAACAGAGCAGGGATCTCAGAAGAAGACCTTAAAGTCAGGGGACAAACAGTTGCAAAATTCTTAAATAAAAGTATTGAGAGTTTATAAATATTATTCTGAAGAATATCTGTAACAATCCCTACAGGTGTTATTGTAACATTCAGAAGGTGTGCCTTGGTATTCAGCTATTGCTCTCACATGAACACATAAAGTCTCTCAAATCCTGTTTTCTTATCACTCATCATTTTCTCTTCATTACACGGTAATTCCCTCTTCCATACTACTTCTCTCTCTCCCCTAGTTTATTAATCATCATATTCCCAAATTTCCTCAGTGCATGTGTTGTCTCAGTGCTTCCATCTACTGTTTTCATCTTTTTCACTCCTTCACTGTTAATCTTAATTCTCTAATTAATCCAAGAGATGGGTAAATCGAGGCATTTTGGGAAGGGTACAACAGCCATTTTGCTTCATCTCTCCTGGCATACTCTTTTATTTAGCCTTGATAAAGCACCGCAAGGCTTGAAACCATGCTCTTAGATATTCTGAATGTTCAAAAAGAATAAAAGAGTACATACTTTTTTCATGGGTGCAAAGGGAACAGAAGGCAAGAATTACATCTACCAGTACCTAGAAAGGCTAAAGTATGTGTGGATTTATTGGACATTTGTAAAAACAGTATCAGGGCACAACTCCATCCTGGAGAGATCCTGTCTCTACTCCTCTCAAGTTTCTCTCCCACCTTTTTTTCCCAGAGCCTCTTCTTTAGCATCTTTTTCTTAATTTTGGAATCCCTTCTTTTTAAAGATCCCTCTTACACCTGTGCGTTTTTCCCACCATGCCTTTGTATTGTATCTGATTTGCTCAGAAGTAAATCCTGTGGCTTCTCCTATTTTCCAGCTGTTCAGCGCTTTTCATGCTACCTCCCTCTAGAATGAATATTTAAGAGAGCACAGCAGAGATACTTAGGAACTGAGAAAAGGAAAGGCAATGAATGGCTTGAAACAGTAAGCAGTGAGAGTTTCAACAGCTGAGAGCGTAAATTTACGAGGCAGAGGACAGAAGAGTGGAAGATGAAACAAATAATCTTCAGTCTTTCTTTCTCCAGCAACACATTTGCTTCCTAGAGCTGGATCGCACTAAGGGTAACATCTCTCCAAATTATTTCCAAACAGCCCAACATCCCAAACATAAAGGAGTATTTCCAGTTTCTTATGAACATTCTCAAGAAACCTAAAGCACACTTTGTAGTAAAATCTGGTTCCATAAAAATCAGAAGCAGATGCTTTTGGTCAGCTGGAGACAAAGGGGAGCGAGAGTCTTCCTGCCCGTACCCAGCCTCTCCGGACTCTGAGCAAATTTTGAGCCACAGAGGACACAGGCAAGGGAAGCACTGATGCTGCAAATATAACACTCCTCAGTTAAAACCCCTTCCTTCTTTTCATGCTGCTTTTCAACTCTCCACAGATGCTGAAATACATCCACAAATTAAACACTTCTATACCTGAAATGAAACTAACATATAAAGGGGAACATTTTTACAAGTGAAATGAATAGGTAGAGTCTGTGCATACACTGATCTCCAGACAGGATAACATCATAAACTGGGAAATAAAATTAATGGTTGAATGATAACAGTACTAAATTCTCAAGAATAACAATCAGATCTAGATGTTTAACTGCCTGTGACTGAGGACTCCTCTATCTTGTCATAACTCACCTCCCTACAGAGTACATGCCTCCTTCTAAATATAAATATTTGAAATTATTATTTGTGTACTTAAGTATGACAAAATATGCAAGAATTAGAAGGTTTCATTCTAAAAAAAATTGCAGGACTGAAAAGTATATTTTAATCCAAAAAACAGAGAAACCTCTTTACACCATTTTTTTGGTTGTTTCATCAGTTTTAGTTAGTGTTCTTGAAACTGTAGAGTGGAATAGTAAGAATTAGCTCTGAAAAATCAGTAATTCAGAAGTGGTTTACCTTAGACAAGTTCCTTTTTATAATTTTAACTGACTTGTGCATTAGCAGCCATAGGTAGATATAAAAAAAGGTATTTGGGGGATTTAGCACCCTATGTTCTTCTTTCTGACTGAAATCTACTAAATCTCTCACCTCTGCTACAGATAAAGTTTATAAAGTTTTGAAATAATTATACAAATTTTTAAAAAACACTTCTCAAGTTGGGAGTAAAATACCAAACTAGAGCAAACTGTTGGTCTGTCACTTACTCAGTTTGGTTGGTTTTTTTTTAGAAATAAAGGACCTTAAAATTACCAAAGAAAATTATATAAACTAATTTTTTTTTAGTAAGCTTCATTCTCTTTTTTTAGGAACTGCAAATGGACAAGGACCTAGCATCAATACTGTGCAACTCATCAGATAATATGTTTGTTTAACAACCTTTTAAAAGTTTTAGTTTCACTTCAGCTAATATTTTTAGTCTTATCTTTTTAGGGGCAGCTTGTTAAATCAGCTATTTCCTATGTTTTTTTTAGTATCGTGTACTGCATAACGTACACATTACCTGGGATCTTGAGCGGTGTATAAAGGATAAAGATTTATCCATTTCCTCTGTGTTGATTAAAACAGAGAAAACTGGACTCAGTTAAGGTGTCAGCTTTGGCTTGGAAAGAGCTAATTTCTGTTCCTTATTATGTCAGATTCTTCATCTGTTACATGGGAATAGTAATTGCCATGTCACACTGTGTTGTGAAGGAAAATATTATGATAAATGTGATGTGCTCAGCTACTGTAGTAAAGACAAATAAGATGGGCAGCACCCCATAATGGACAAACAGATGAGTTAGTACATGTTAAAGGAGAGTGACCCTATGGCCTTAATTTCTGAGCATTTTCTGCAAGATACAGAACAGTGTTGACTGTTTAACAAATTTCCACTTCATGAGAATTCATAGTTGTGTCAGTTTTCCTCTTAGGAAGTCAAATCTCTTTTAGTGAATTCTACTCCAAAGCTATATTCAAGGAGTGTTACCCGTAGGACAATCCACCAGAGGTATGAAACACAAGGTGCAGCAAGGAATGCGCGCTCGTGGGTGACCTGTGCGCCCAGGGGCTTTATGATGACCATTCCACTGGTTTCAGTGGGAGTTAGGTCGGATGCTACAGGCATAACCACGTGGAGCAGTAAAAGAATACATTTAATTTTCCTCATCTATTGAATGTTTCTTCTGGGCATGGCGAGACGAACACAGCTAGGTCCTGAATTCAGTATATCCCCTGTATGGCAAATCAGTGTCACAAAAAAACCCCAAACCAGTCTCGTGTTCTTTCTCGCTTAGGCTTTTGTTGACTCTTTTCAGCGAGTGGACAGTTTGGTATAATGTGATGTTACTTTTTCTATTACTTCATTTACTTTAGATCCTGAAGAGACAAGATACTTGGCCAGCTAATGTGAAAACGACTTGGAATCTTTGGATATAAGACAAAGATTAAAAGCTTACCTGTTCTATCAGCAGGACAACTGCCACCATATTTGGTAAGGCCTGGAGATCATTCCAAGCAGAAAGAAAAAAAATATGTGTATATTTGCATCTTATTGATTACCTTTTGTTGGCCTTTTTGCCAAATGTTACAGAAGAAAAAAAAAAAGGTGAAAGATAAAAGAGAAAGAGATGGGGGAAGGGTGGTGAACAGGCTTAAAGAGTGGGAAAGAAACTTCTGCTGCAAGGAAGAACAACTTCAATATTACTAAAATACGCTACAAAAGCAACTACATTTTGTACTACGGTAGTTTTAAAAAAACAGCTATGGTTTTCCGTTGAAATTGTCCTTTATCAAATACAGTAAATATTTTTTGTGTATACCAATAAATATATATCTAAGCTAAAAAAAAACCCCAAACTCCCAAAACCTCACAGTCAGCTTCCATGATATCCAGCATCCCATATAAATGCTAAAAAAACCACAAACCAACAAACTCTCTGGTCCTCTGAAGGCTCAAACACAGCAAAGCTACCTAAGAGATAATGTTGTGGCTTTAATAAAATGCAGTTACGAGCTCAGGAACGACGGATGTCCTGCTCTGAACAACTACAAAAGAAGACAAACTGAGAACAGGCACACTTTTTCCTCTATATACTGAAGGCAACAAAAGTAACTGATCAAAACAAATATTTGGTTGCCCACAGAAATCACTGGTGTGACACGTCAACAAACAAAACCTCAAAGTGCTTTGGAAAATTCAGACTACAACTTTCTGGTCTTTTTATTCAGGAGGTGCAGCGATTTCGCCATTTACAATAACGTCAGGAAAGGTGTAAGCATCGCCCTACAAAACACCAGTTTCATGTAAAAAAAAGACATAACAAATGGCACTCTCACCTTTTAAAACACAGAAATAAGCCTTTGTAAAATCAGCCACGTATGGCACGGAAAAAACACCCCAAGTTAATCTGTAAGCATCATTTTCTGTGGCGAAAGCAAAGATGACACAGGGCCGTAGGAAAACCTAGTAAATTTTTTTTTTCTTTCTTTTCAGTCTGTTCGCACACGTCACTTGAACACTTTTCCCCCTGCCTACGCAGCTTTGCTGCAAAGCGCGTCCCACAGGTCCTGGCACTTTCTGTGCCCCCGCAG
>NW_009727133.1:11510-12721 GCF_000703405.1 Apaloderma vittatum | reverse complement strand
ATGTGCACATGGAGGTGCGGGTGTGGGTGTCCGCACTCGCCGTGTTGGCAGATTTTTGTGCTGCTGCCTCGTCCTGGGCTCCAGCCAGACTTGCGAGGGGATGGATGCGTGCTGGGTGTGGGATGTCGAGGGGTGCAGGGGGAAGGTGTGCTTGCGGGGCTGCAGGCAGGCACATTTGTACGGGAAGCATAGGGCAGGGAATCCAGCGCCAGAGGAGTGTTCACTTCCATTCCCCTGGCCCAGCCGGGTGGTGCTCAGCCGTGTGTCTGAATCCCCACAGGGGACAGCCCCCAAGCTGCCCCTGGGAGCCTGACGCGGGATTGCCAGGCAGGGTCCTGGTGCAGCCATGCAGGAAAACCCCGCGGAGCGCTGGCAGCATCGCTCAGCACCAGCGCAGTGAGTTGTGCACGGGCTCTGCACGCACAGAGCCGGCCAAGCACGCCAGCCCGTCTACTGCTCGTGGCTTAAAGCTGGGCTTATGAGGTCAAAATCCAGCTGATGAGTTAATGGCAATTAACGAAGTCCAGGGCACTTTACGGGTATTAACTAATTGTTTTGCTGTGAGCAAGGGCTGTACAATTACCCCACCTTACAGACCAAGGCACCGAGGTGAGGAGGAGCCATGCACCTGCAGTCGAGGTGCATTAGCATCAGGGCCGTGACGAAAGCCAGAGGCTAATTCTGCTCCTGTTGACGTGGTGAACAGTCAGACGGGGTTTCAGGCATGGCAGGGTCAGATCCCACCATAGGCTCTTACCCTCTTTTCTGGGGAAGCAAACTGCATCCTGTGGACTTGTTCCTGCTCTGGCAGGGGGATTGGACTAGATGATCTTTTGAGGTCCCTTCCAATCTCTAGCGTACTGTGATACTGTGACTTCAGAGCCTTGAGCATCTCTCTGCTTTCTCCGTTCTCGTGTGTGTTTTAAGAGGAGGCAGCTGTAGCCGTGATGCTCTCGGTAACCACTGCCCACACAGGTGATCGTGGGTCTGTTGGCTCTTTGCTGTGGTCCCCACAAGCAGCAGCATCTTTTTTCTGCCGTACAGGTGGCACAGTGGAGGTTTCAGGGAGGGAGAGGGTCCCCCCAAGGGCTGGGTCCCCTCCTTGGGTGTTGAGTAGGTGGGCAGCATGGTTTGTGCAGGTATGGCTATTTTAAAATCCCTCTGGGCAGGAGGGTTTGACCCTCTTGTGCTCACTGTTTGTTTGCTTGTTT
>NW_009727133.1:11083-11475 GCF_000703405.1 Apaloderma vittatum | reverse complement strand
CGCAAACGGCTGCTTAATTTTGTTGGCTGTTTGGGGGAGGGAAGGGATTAAATCTCAGAGGCCCATTGTGTGAGCAGAGCTAATTTTAGGCCTCTGATCTTAAAATAGAAGAAAGGAAAGAAGGAAAAAAAAAATAATAATTAGGCGTTTTCCCCTGGGCCAAGGGTAAACAGGCTGCCGGTGTCGGCTGACCCTGTGAGGTGGCCCTGAGGAAGAGACGTGGCTGCCACCAGCCAAAGTCAACATGGGAGGTGGCTGGGAAAGGATACGGTGGGGACATGACGAGGATGAACCCCTTGGTCTGACAGCAGCTGTGGGGCCGGGGGGGTTGTGGTGCTCAGCCACGTGCTGGGGACCCACGGCTGAGTAAGCGCCTGATTGCAGGACCCCCC
>NW_009727133.1:9190-11033 GCF_000703405.1 Apaloderma vittatum | reverse complement strand
CTGTGGTGGTGACACCCTGTGTGGGAGATGAACGAGGCTCCGTCTCAGCATCCTTCCCCTCAGCATTAAAAAGGCGGTGGAGAAGTGTCCCCGCAATGGGCCGGCTGCACGGAGCCTGGATCCCGTTTTGTGGCAGGGCCAGTCATCCTGCGAGCAAATATTCTGGCTATATTAAAATGCTTGGGATTTTCTAGCGAATCGAAGCTCTCTGAGCAGTGCCAAGAACAATTCAGCAGCCTCCAAAAACAGCTTTCCCTGAGGATTATTTGTTCCTCTTGCCAGAAGGATTGATGAGAACTGGTAGATTCAGGTGACTCAGCCCAGCGTGACCTGACGGTGTCATCCCGGGCGGGCTGGCCGGTCGCTGCCGCTCCCGAGCCGTGCCGGGGGGTCCCCGCTTTCTTTGTAACCTTTGGAGAAAGCTCAGCAGAGGCTGACAGCTTGCAAAGGCGTCTCGAAAACATCCCACGAGCTTGTCAGCGCTTTGTAATCTCCGTTCTCCCTTCTCCCCAGGAAATCTCTTGCAAAGGTGTTGACAAATTCAGAGGATGCCGCGGCTGAGCTGGTGAGCGAGGTTGTGATGAGCTGCGGCACAGGTCACGTCGGTCCCCCCCCAAGCTCCCACAAAACTCTCCTGCTGCTACCAGAGCTCCTCGCCTGGCTGGCTGGGAGGGGATGGAGACCTGCTCCGTATGACGGAGTGGGAATAATTCTGGCTGTTACCTTAATAACAAAACCAGCGAACGCCGCGAACTGCCTTTTAAACTGCTAGAAGTAGCGAAAATGCAAAGCGTGTGTTTAGGCAAATCTTGGTTCTCTGGGTGTTTGTGGAGGAAAAAGAAAAATATACACAAGGCTGTTTTCTTTTGGTTAAAACCTCTTTTGTGATCCCCCTCTTTTGGATAGCTCTCTAACGTTCAGCAGCTCACGCAGTAGGTGGGTGTTTGTGCTTGGGGATGTTTTTCCATATGCTTCCCATAGCTCTGCTCGCAGGTTTTGCACATGGGCTGGAAGAGAGAGGTAGGCTACTTTAATACCATGTGATAATGTGAAATTAGCTCCACTTTACGTAAATGGAGACACTCAGACACTTTTAGGCCTGGGTAGGGCAGGCTGGGGGTTCCTGTCCTCCTTCCCCTCAGCCCAGGGAGGGAGACAGAGACCCCGGGACTGGAAGGGAGCAGGAGCCTGCATCTCTCCCTGCATGTACAGCTATTTTCTCCTGTAATCCTTTGCCTGCAGAGGGTGAATTCCAGCCTGCTGTGGGAATTTAGGTCAAAGGTGCTTTTAGTTCAGAGGAATATGATCAAATTAGACCTTTTTGTGTTTGCTTGTGTTTTTCTCTTTTCAATTTTTTTTTTTTTATTTAAAGGGACTTGTGTAGGCAGGGCTGCAAGAAGAGCTCAGCAGATGGATGGTCAGATCCTGACCATCCTTAAACCAGGACAAACTGTGGCAGGGCTGAGATTTCAGCTGGAAAGGCCAGAGTTGGTTTAGGGTTGATCTTCAGCCAGGGATGCGTTTCTGGCCCTGCCTGGAAGGGAGAGGTGTGGGTACAGCTGGCAGAGCCCCGGAGCCCACAGCATCCCCTGAGGATGGCTCAGGGACTTCCCTGGCCTGGGGGTTGGAGGGATTAATATCTTATCCCTTGGGAAAGAGATGGCATCCTGCTGGCTGTGAGGTTTCTACTGACCTCCCGGCGGTCCTGGGGAAGAGGAGAGTTTGTTCCTGCTCCTCCGTTGCCCCAACTCCTCTGGGAAGAGCTGGCAGGGTGCTCCTTGACTGGTGTCACCCACGCTCTGGGTGGGATCCCACGGGAGCTTCCTCTGGTCCCGCTCACGCC
>NW_009727133.1:0-8378 GCF_000703405.1 Apaloderma vittatum | reverse complement strand
CTGCGGGAACCCAGGCGTCACCCTTTTGGGGACCACGGCCCCTGGGGTGGCACCCACCGAGTTCTGGGGGGGGCTGAGCCTGCCCGGGACCGTGCTGGATCCCACTGCCACCCTGCAAAAACCACGTGTGGAGCTCGCTTGTGGGTGAGAGCTGGGGAAGAACTGGAAGGTGCGAGGCAGGTTCTCGCTGTAAATAGCCTGAAAAAGAAGCTTTTATGAAGAAGTATATTAGTTGTCATCTGCTATCTTAGCTAAGCTACTGCAGCCTCTTAAAATCTGTTTGTTTTCAACCCTGACGTTAATGCAAGGTCTAAAATAAGAGCTGCAATTACCAGACACTTTTGCTATTAGTGATAGGCAGGAGTTAACTATTCAAGCTTAAATTAATTGCGCTGTGGTGTGGGTTTTGGTTTTTTTTTTTTTTATTGATGCATAATGTATGATGAGAAAAAGTGAAAAAATAATTAAAGTCTGAAGAGCGCTGCATGGATTCATTCATTATGAAATCTGGGTCAGCAGCCGGAGAAGGGAAACAAGGAGGGGGGGCTGCTGGAGTGGAAAAACAGGACTTCAGAAGCTCTGCAGGCATCAGAGGAATTCGCGAAAGGCCCTTTTCAGGCAGCCTGGGAAATCCGAAGTTGCATTACGGCTTCCCCCCGAGGAGGAGCGTGCCTGGTGGGGACGTGGGGGGGCGAGCGGGGCCCCGCACCTCGCTTGCGAGGGGATTCCCTCTCCCGTCTCTGCTCATGGCTTCTCTTTCCGAATGGGGTGGGGGCAGGCTCTGCCGTGCTGAGCCAGCAGATCTGCTCGGAGGTGACCGAGGGGAGAGCCCAGAGAGGCGGAAAAGGGCTGTGCTGGGTGTTTGCAAAGCTGGGGCTCCACAGCACCGGCTTTCCAAGAGGCTCTGCTTGCCACGAGCATCCCTGTGCTGCTGGTATCCCAGTGCCACGAACGTCTCCATGCTCAGCGCCATGGGCGTTGCCATGCCATGAGCATCCTTGTGCCACGAGCATCCTTGTGCCATGAGCATCTCCGTGGGTGAGCTGATGCTCCCGAGAGCTTTCTGCGGGCTCAGCGCAGGTGACTGGGCTTTACGGACAGGCGGGAATGAGACCAGCCTGGAGCCCGCTTTGGAGAAGCCCGTTTTTCTGCAGCAGCGTGCAAGTCTGCAAGCAGAAGAGTTCGGAGAGTTGCGGTGATGGGTTTGCAAACAGCTTTGGGGATCAGAGCTGGGATGTGGTGTGTGGTGGTGGTGGAGAGGCACGAGCTCCGCTCGTCCTGCGTGGCTGCAAGTGAGTTGCTCGGTTTTCGGTCCTTGTCGAGGACGCAGCTAATTAAATTGCAAAGAGTGTGGTTGAAACTTGGAGTCTTCCCTGCTGGCAGGAAGCACGGAGGTTTCAAACTGTGCTTTTGTCCTCGTTTAGCAGAAAAATACAGTACTTTTGGAATGTAGTCGCAAAATGGTAATTCCCTTCCTTCCTTGCGCTCCGTCCACAGGAAATACAGTCCAGATTGATTGGACTTTGCAAACTGTCAGCATTCATATTGGGAAATGCCTCCATCATAGGAGCATTCATCCCTGAGAAATAATTTTCTGACCCAGTCAGATTAAGTGCTCTTCGGGAGCAAGGACTTCCCATCCCAGTCCCCAGCAGAACGGAGACATGATCCCAGTGGGAGCTTTTGGGCTTTCCCTTCAAGCAAATATTATTTCTGGCAGTGATAGGAGAACTTTCCTCTTGTTTTACCCCGCTGAACAGCCACAGGAGCGTGGAGGTGTGCACCGCAAACCCACGGTTCACGCAGGCACACGCAGCTACTCCCGGGGACGCCCTCTGGTTTCGCTCGTGCACACTCACGTTTTTATCTTTCTCCAAAGAGGCCTTTCCCGCTCTCGCGCAGATCCGCTTGTAACATGTGGAGACCATAAATAAATTGATGTTGAATTTAGATGCTCGTGTTGTAGCAGCGAGGATGATATAATCTCGCGCGCAGCGGACATGGCAGGATGGGATGGGTTTAAGGATGGCTATAAATGCATATTGATCGCCCGGCTGCTGCCGTGCATACAGATCTGCCTTTCCCTCTCCGTGGTCTTCCTGGGGGAGATCCAGCTTTGTGCAAGGGCTGTGGTGGGTAGAGGCATCGCCAGTTGTCCCACTTTCTTTCCAGGTGTCTGGTTTCTGTCCCGCTCCCTTCCTGCAAAGGCCAGCCTGATTTATTCCCAGGCCATGCAAAAGGGATGCTTCGGGGTGGGGAGTGCTGGGAAGAAACGGTTAAAGCAGAGATGCCGGGATGTTTTCCCACACGGTGAATGGTGGGGGAACACAGAACATGTATTGAATCGGAGGGAAGTAATAACGCTTCTAATTTTCCTGTGTGATTTAATAAAAATGTAAATTGACTTCGGGTGGATGACTCACTATGGAGGGTGGTGTCGATCAAGATTAATTGGTGGCTGCGCGAAACCAGTTGGGCTTTGTTCCATCTCCTCAAAGGCAACTGGGATGGCTCCGCGGTTATGGCGAGGCAGTGGCCCAAGCCTGGGGCTGCCAGATACCCCTGTCGGAGCCTTGCTGAGCTCCTTGGCTCCAGCATTTTGGGGCAGGGGATGGAGGAACATTGGGTGGACAAAGCCTCATGGCTTTATCCGTTGTCGGTGGATGTGTCCCGCTGGTGACCCCAAGCCCCGGGAGGGGGGGTCCCGGCAGGGAGGCAGGTCTCTGTGCGCAACTCGGTGCCGCAGGAGCTTGAGGCAGGTTTTGGCTGCGTAGCAGGAGGTTCTTCCATCCGCCGGCTCCTGCTGGGGTGAGCAAAAGCGTGCCAGGAGCTGCACTCTGACCCGGGTTCAGCTCTGGACACTAATGGATTACAAATAACAATAATAAATTACAGGAGATGGGATAATCTACCTACTGTAATGTTGTATTACCATGACTGTTAGTTATATATTAATGTATAATTGTATTACATTAGCCACATATGCATAGACCTCATGCTTTGGGGCCTCAGCCTCCTTTAACTCTCTGTGGTTCACGCGGAAACTTCAGCAGGGGCTGGCTGTGCCACGCCACTGTCAGTGCCAGCCTCTGCCAAGGTACCTACCTCCCCAAAACGCTGATGGAGAGATTGCGGCCCTGGGAGCAGGAGCAGGGCTACAAAGGGTGCTGGGTGAGAGAGATCTGCATGGGTTGCAATGGCAGATCAGGGGGAACGGGGGGAAAAGAAAGCTTTCTGCAGCCCCCTTTCATCCCTGGCCCCGTTCAGCTTTGGCTTCACACCTGAGCGGTGCAAGGGAGGGCTGTGGCGTGCGGTGCCGTGGTTGCTCCCCAGCAGATACTTGCCGTGACCAAGACCCAGTTCTGTCGAAAGTAATGAAGTGCGAGCCCTTCCCTTCAGTTATTTTTAATGCGCTGAACCCTGTGATGGTTCTGCTCAGGCTCTGGTAGATCCGAGCGAGCTGCCTGTTGTTTGCAGAGCCTCCCTCCGCGCCACCGGATCGCTCGTCTTGGGGTGAATCGCTTGTTAGTTTGTGAAGCCGGATGGACTCTGCTGCGTTTGTTTTTGGGTTTGAGTAGCCTGGGTGTGGATGCTTTCCCTGATGCGATGGGGATTGAGCCTGGGGATCCAGGGCTGATGCCTGGGTCAGTTGAGGACAAGGGGCTTCACCCTTCTGGGAGGGTTTTCCAGCCAAGGAGGGTGGGCTGGGGGCTCTGTTTCTGCCCTGCTAGGGGACAACCTGCCTTTTAAGACCTCCAGCCCCCTTTGCTCTGCTTTTACTGGGGATATTGATGTGCTTTTCACTGGCCCCATGTTCTGCTGAGCGGTGCCTGCAGGCTGCCAGCCTGCAGGAGGGGCAGCGCGGCATCGGGAGGGACGGGAGATGGGAATTTCTGCCCTGCTCCCCTTCCCGTCCCGACACAGCCCTCCCTGCCTTTCGTTTTTGATCCCTCGCTCCTCTCTTCTCCTGAGAGCGCGAGAAGCAGAGGCAGGAAACGCAGCCTGCTGCCAGATGGCTCGAAACGTAGCATCTGTAATACTTTATCAGAAGAAATTACAGCCGAATCGCTCTCCCTGATTAAACAGCCTGTCCAGATCCTCTGCGAGCCAGCTGGACAGTCTCACCCTCTTGCGACAAGAGGGGAGGCGATGGGAGCTGGGGACATGGGGCAGAAGGTGGCAGAAGGATGCTGGGATGGGGAGGAGATTGAACTAAGCCCTCCTGCAGCGGGGTGTGCATCCCTTGGGCATGCTGTCCCCTCCCTGGACATGTCCTTTGTGGTGTCAGCTCCTGCCCTTTGCTTTCCTGCGGATATCTGTGTGGTACGGAGGTGAGCAAGGGAGAAGGAAGAGCAAAAGAGTTGCCACTTCCCCTCTCTTCTTGGTTTTCCAGATCTTTTCACCTCAAAAAAACTAACACAATGATGCCAAGCTGCAGGCCGATGATATTTTGCTTTTGGAAGTTGTTGATGTGCAAATGCAGAGTGTGAGGGGCACTGTGGGCACTGGCGGATGGGAGTCACGTCATCCCCTGCATCCCAGCTCTCCTTGAGCCGCGGTCAGGGATGCTGCAAAAGCATCTGCAAAAAGGAGACGGTACAGCAAGAAAGGAAACTGAGGCAGGGTGGGGAAGGCTGTCTCTGAAGATCTGAAAGGTCATCTGAAAAGCGAGCGAGAGGCAGATCCAGAGTTTAAGCCTCCGAGCAACCTGTCCTCTGGCTCACCCTGCTCTCGTGCTTGTACTGAGCGCAGTGGCCAAAGCACGGTGCTACCGGTTTCAATGGACTTGGCGTACGGACGACTTTTCGATGAGTTCACTCTGTCTGGCTGGTGAAACGCAGGCGTGGCCTAACGCCACTAATTTCCACTAATGCTGCTGGAAAAACCTCTCACTGGCATGAGCGGGGACTGGTTTCCCAGGCGGCTGCGAGCAGGGGGCGAGCGGCCGTGCGGGGCTGGGGAGAGGGGGGACATACTGCCTTGCAGAGGAATTTGCATCCAGGCCCATGAAGCCGTTTTCTTCCCTGATTTGCTGCCCTGGTACTTGAAACGGTGACCAGATAATTACTTTTTTTTTTTCCTAAATGGGACAAAGGAGGAATTTGTGCTCTCAAATGCATGGAATTAGCTGTAGGCTGGAGGAGGTTTGTGGCAAAACATCTTAAATAGCGGGAGAAAGGTGTTGAGCATCTGGGAGGGGGACATCTGGCACCTGAATGCGGCCCAACACGAGATGCTTTCGGCCGGTGCCCGAGCCGTGCTGCATCCTCGTGCCACATCCCTGTGCTTCCCCATCAAGGCGACAGGGACCCGGCCAGCTGGACACGCTCAGCCCCGGTCATCCCTCTGCCCTTGGTAGAGAATCACAGAACTATTGAAAAGAAATGCTCGGCCCAAGAAAGGCACCAAAAAAGCAGGTTTTCTACTCAAATCCAGTCGGATATAGCTGAAAGGGTGCAGGCAGAGCAGGGACTTGAGCTAGGCTTGGAGTCTTTCACTCTCCTGGGACTTGGGGCAGCCTTCGGGGCTCGGGAAGGGTTGCAGCCGTGGGGTGCTGCGTAGAGGAGGATGAAGAAGCAGCTTCTCTGGATGGTGAGACCTTCCTCCCGCAGCAACCACGCGGGGGACTAGGCTGGAGGAGGCGAACCATACACCTGGAGAAACATTATCCTTTTCCTTGCCCGTAAATATTTCATGAGCAGATTAAAAATTTAAGCCAAAATGAGCCCTGCCATCAGAAGAAACCGGCTCGGTTTCAAGTTCTGTTTAAGTATTTTTCTTTATAATGTAGCTGTGTCAATTAGAAAATGACATTGCTATTTAAAATGCTGTTCCGTAGCCCTCTTTAATTAAGGCAGCGATATAATACCAATCTGCTCTCATTAATGAATTTTTAACAATCAAATTGAGAGCTGAATGACGCACAGTTGGATTTTCAGTGCGGGTGTTTTCTCCCGGAGCCTCTGACGGCGGGGTTAAAGGAGCGGTGGCTGGCGCGGGAGGAAGGCACCAGGCTCAGAGGCTGGAGGAGCATCATCAGCCTCCGTGTGCTGGGAACTGAAGGGCTTGAGCCCTCCGTTGGTATCGGAGAGCTATTCTAGAGAGAGAGAGAGAAAGATCCTTCTAAGGCGTATGGGTGGCTGTAAAAAGCGAAGACGTGTGCCATAGTCTTGCAGAAGCCTGAGCCTGATTACTCCGGAGCAGAAACGCAGCTGAAACAAGGGATGCCAACCTGGTTGTGAGCCCTGCAGCCGCCTCGAGGGTTGTGTCCTGCGTGCTGCAGCCTGGCCTCGCTGCTCGGACTGGCCTCATCCTCAGAGCATCATCCCCTGGCCCAGTTTCCCCCAGAGATCCTGCAACGCCGGCGTTTTGCTGCGATGCAGTGTCAGGGTGCGCGCGGCTTTCCCACCCAAAGTAAATACCTAATTGCAGCCCTCTTTCCCATGAAGCGGTTCTTTATTTTTTTTTGGGAGTGTTTTGTCAAGGCAGGGTAGATTAAAAGATGCTCCCGCACTGTGGCTCCTGCTAATTGTCTCCCATTGTTTGAGCAGGAAGCGTTTTTTCCGCGGCGGTTATTATCTGTGATTGCTGGAGGAGCTCTCTCTCCTCTGGTTCTTCCTTCGAGGAGGCAAAACAAAAACAGGAATTTCTTTGAATAATACAAAAAATTAGCCAGGCGTGAAAAGCTTAAGTGCAATCATTTCCGTGGCCTGTTTTGATTTGAGTTGATATGATTTGCTCGCTCTCTAAATCCTTCCTCCCCCTTTTCTCTTCGACACCCACTCGTTTTGCTCTGTCCTTTCCCCGACGAACAAATGTGGTATTTCAGGAGAAGCACGCGCATCGTGCAGCCTCCCAGGCTGTTGGAGCAGGAGAGCAGCATCTGCCCCGTGCCCCAGCCGAGCGCATTGAGCCTTGGCTGGGCTGGGCTGCAGGTGCAACAGAGATTTCTAAAAGTCTCTTCCTTCTTCGCTACGGGTCCAGGGATGCTCCTGGGAACTGCCTTGGACTCACATGAGCCACCCGTGTGGCAAAGTTTGCTCTATAACAGCATCCAAAGCTGTTGCTTTTGAATAGTTTTGCGTCGAGCTGAGGTGGCCGGTCTGGTGGGTCGGGGTCTCCCCACAACCTCTCATGCCTTCGGGCGAGTGGCTTGAGGTTTCCTTGGCTGGGTTTTTATCGCCACAGGGAAGAACCCTGGAAACCATCTTGTGGGTGAAGGGAGGAAGCGTAAATGTCTAGGAAAACAGAGAGGAAATAGAAGCGGCAGCAGCACGCCGTCGTTCAAGGCCTGGCCTGAGTCGGTGTAAATCCTCCGTGCAGATGGGAAAGAGCAGAGAGGTCGTGTTTGCCCTTCCTGGCACACGTGTGCCCCGGCACCGGGCTGCCGGCCAGCGCGGCCAGCGGCATCGGCCCTGGGGAGCGGGACAGCCGTCCCGAGAGCTCCTGCTCCATCCCCTTCTTGCAGGGCTGGGAAGGAGAAGAATGTATTCATAGCAGGGAAAAAAAAAAAAATAACATATTCTCTGATGATTTCAGGAGGAGGAGAGAGAAGCAAAGGCGGCTTTGAGCTTTTGCCCAGGAATAGCCAGAGTTCTGCTTGGAGGCTTACATCCCACGGTCGATAATTTTGGAGCTGAATCATCTGCATTTTTGCTGCTCCTCAGACAGCGTCAGGAATAAGCATCCCCAGGGTGTCAGAGGCACATTTTTGAGTGTTGACAATGGACCTGATTAAGAAAAACATCCCGAATGACATCTAAAGCCGACATCCTTGAAGTCTGGACTCTTGTTGCTCATCTCCAGTTCAGACACCTCTTAGGGCCGTGCGTGACCGTGGTTGTTTTTGTGGACAGAGCGAGAGATGAGTGTGATCCTCCTCACTCTCCAGTGTGCAGACACGCTGTGATTTCTGTGCCCGGCTGGGACAGGTGGTGGCAGAGATGGCTCACGGTGTCTGTGAGCCGTGCAGAGCTGCAGGGTGAGGTCCCCCCTTTTTGTAGGGTCCCCCCTTTTGCAAGGTCCTGCTGAGCACCACGGGGCAACCGGCTGCTCCTGGGGCCACAGGTACGTCGAGCCCAGGGGTTGACTTGTCCTTTTGGGTGGCAAACCACCCTAAAGGGCAAGATGTTTGGTTCCCACTCTCCACCTTGCACCTCCCAGCACGTGGGATGCAGCAGCACTGGGGGAAGTTGCACATCCACCCCCACTGATAGAGGAGCGATCGGAACCATTCCTGGACCGTGGGATGATTAAAACCGACGTGCAAATTGCTGAGGGAGGCGAGAGGGAGCAGTGGGGTGTGTAGTCTTGTGGAGGAGGAGGGGGGTCTGCTTCAGCCTCTGAGTGGGGGTGTCCCCCACGATGCTGGGGCTGTT
>NW_009727132.1:0-446 GCF_000703405.1 Apaloderma vittatum | reverse complement strand
TTTCCTGGGTTCTTTCATCCTAGTCCTCTGGGGAAGCCTCTGTTGGGGAATGGGCAGAGCAAAAACCAGGAAATGAAAGGGAAGCAGTACAGGAAGTAAAACCGCAGCCCATATGTGATGGTTTGCATTCAGGAAGAATATGTCAGAAAATTATTACCTCTGCCAAGGGTGCCTCAGTTCCTGCGACAATGAGGGAACCTATAAAAGGCAGCCCCTATCACTGTCAACCTATCCACTTCTCCTGTCTCCTACTCCTCAGAACTAGGTGAGTCTTAAACCCATTCTCCTCTTCTAAAAACAGATCTCCATCTAATGGATGTCTCAGCTGATGCTGGCTTTGTCATGTATTGCGCTTTGAGACACCTTTAAAAGAAAGAGGGAAATGGGAAATTCTGCTTAGAAAGCGGCTGGGATACGACTGTACCTGCTTCCAGTTTGTACACTAA
>NW_009727131.1:14370-29601 GCF_000703405.1 Apaloderma vittatum | reverse complement strand
ATACTAATTTTTTATTTTTTTTTTTTGCACATCCAAGCTGGACAACGAGCAAGGGAAGCAGCCCACTGCGTCTGCCACATCTGAGGGAGAGCTGCCAAGGGTGGGCAGCAGTGGAGAAAAATGCCGTGGAGCACCAGAACTGATCTTTAAAAAAAGAAAAAAAACCAACCCAAAACACTTTAAAACACACACACACACACACAGACATACATCCTGCTCCATATTCCTTCTCTGTATTGGGAATATGACTGAAGGGACTGTGTGGGCATCGTCCTGTCTCAGTGCTGAAGAAAGGCTACTGGCAAAGTCCCAGCAAGTGTTGGGCAAGACAAACGCAGAAAAAGGCTCTTACACGGAGGGAACATAGGAATTGTGCTAAATAGAAACTGATTTAGTTAAGATTTGGTTTGACACTTTTAAAAAAATTTTTCTATTAGATTATTTAGAGCATTTAAACTGACGCTTCAGTTCACCTGAGGCAAAGTACTCTTCAAGTGAAAAAGATCTATTTAGATCAATTCAGTGGTTTGCACTAAGCTAGAATGAAATGGTGCCATTTTTCCTTAAAAAATGTTCATGAAATCAGTGCTAAACTCACCCCAAATGTTTGCAGCCCTTCAGAATTCGGCAGACTAAGACATTCAATCCCAAAATGGCCTTCAGAGGATGCAGGGGTGAGAGGTCGGCTGTTACCTGAAGGTCTTAACTTCTTTTGACTGGAGGCCTGAGAGACTATAATGTTTATTGTTAAATTAACCCACTGCTTAATAATCTATAAATCAGTTGAATTATCTAGCTAATAATGACATCACTATTATCGAGGACATCACTATTATTAATGCGCGATTCTGTAATTCCTCACAATGTCACAAGATCTGGGTTTATCACTCCTAAGTCTTACTCATTACACACAACTACCATTGAATTACAGCTCTATCACCTGTCTCTTTACCATGTCACACTGCTTCTTATTGGAGTGCAATATGATCTGTCTCTGAATGGATTTGGGGGGGGAGGCATTTCCCCCCCTCCCCAATTTCCCCATGAATTATCTAGTTCATACTGTCTGCATATTGTTAAACTCGCACAGTTTTTCAGACATACCATTCCATTTTAGTCTTGATTCCTGTACGTAGCTCCAGTTATGTCTAAGCACTTTATACTATGTGCAAACAACTGACACACCGGAGCAAGGCTTATCCTGTTAGATGGTGGCGTTTTTTTCACTGCTTTTGTCCTCACATGTCCTACTGCTCGTAAGTGCTTAATTAGAAATTGTTGCCCTTGACATATACTTTGGGCAATCTCCTGGTCTCCTGCAGTGGTGTGGTCTTTTCACAAGGCACTCTACTCCAACAGGGCTTCTAGCTCACCAACTGCAACCCATTTCTGTAGCGTTAAGACCTCGGAAAGTTGAAAACATCTATTCTGCTACTTAAAGCATGTGTAGACTTGTTCACCCAGGAAAGCTCAAGCAAAGCTAGTACCAGAATACCTAGAAATTCTTAATAAACATCAGAATGGTGTTGTATGAGGTGCTGTATAAGCTTATATCAAAAGGAGAAGTACAAAGTTATTTGCTTCAAATTACATGCCAATAAGAAACACAGACTGACACTTAATGAGAGGTTAATAAGGCTTTGAAAATAAGGAAAAATCATTTATGTTTAAAATGAAAAAAGTACTTGTCACTGGAATGAGACACAAAAAAGGAATGACACCTCATCTTCAGCTATTGCAGACTGAATCTACTTCAGTTCTGAAGTATAGGACTTGGCATAGACATTAAAAAACAAAATTTGTATATGCTGATTTTGCACATGACTTGATTTAATAGGTCTTAATATGATGCTGAAGATAGTCCTGGAATATCTGGCCCACCAGCTCCAGCTGCACAAAGAAAGTTGAAAATATCATGAGGGCCTGTTGAAATTTTGAGTCATCAGAGAGTGCACAAGAGCACAAGCTGCATAAATCATGGAGTAGAAAAATATTTTTGTACTATGATTTAGAAATAATTATGGAGAATGATGTTGAAAGTAGTGCCAAATTTCCTGCTCATTACCTCTAAGTTAGTTTCCAGAATAACATACTAAAGATGATGACATCTTATAAATAACAAAATCTGAAGATATGAAAGCTCTGAAATATCCAATTGACAATGTTTTCCAATATTCCTCTAGAGCTTAAGCAACAGAATCCTCCTGACTTAAATGAGCTCAAGTAAATTCTCTGTGCTGTTGTATTGAACAACAGTATAAAACTCCAGCAGTTTTCAACAGCAGTGAAGAATTACCTGTCATTGCTCGGTAGAAAAAACAGAGTATGGAAACTTCAAGAAGACAAACTGGGATAGAATTTCTTCTGTAATATTTAGGCAACACTTTAGCCCTTGGTAAGGTAGAATCGTTTTTCTGGGTTGGAATTTCACATTTCATCAATGAGTTTGTCCTAGATATACATGTAAAGTTCCAACTGGATATTTAGTCTCTTTCATCTAAGTTAACTGATGTTAATATGAGTATATGTTACAGTAATTACAAACTGTTCCATACAGGTCCAGAGGTTCATCCGTGCACTGTAGTTTATGTGATTAAGTCTCTGAGTGTAATCGATGAGCTACCTGTGTGATCATGTAACTACTTCTCCTACTGTGTTTTGTAACTTTATTTTTCACGGTCTTTATTTTTTAAATAATTTTCTATTTTCATATCCACCTATGCTGTCAAAACCTATTACATGTATAGAAAAGCAATCACTGTAGACCTTGGATGTCAAACAACATTAATTTTAGCATACAAGTTTAGCTCATGATTCTTTGAGATTTGATAATTTCAGGTGGTTTTTTTGTCTCCCTCTTTGTGCTATTTCAGTTCCTTGGGTGTGCAGTTCCCTAACTTACTGCAACTAGACCACCTCTTATTCCTAGCTTTGTGTTTCCTTAAGAACAAAAGGCAGCTTATGGGAACCGTCCTTCCCCAATGCACAAGTCTCCAATACCAAGTTCTGGATATCTTAATTAAAAATCGATGAATTTGTTAGGGAAAAAAATGAGAACATAATTAGAAAAACAGCAAAACATCCTTTCCTCAGGCTAATACCCATAGGCCACTATAACCTTCTGTCAACCATTTTGTCCGTATTGGTTACAGTGTAGAAGCCTTCTGATGATTTATGCATTTGCCTGTCATGTTCTTCATTTTTTAAAAAAGCTTTGGCCACTGTCAGAGGTGAGATGCTGGGCTAGCAAGATCTTTGATCTCATTCAGTACAGGCACTCATATGGTATTATGTTTAATATAAACTGAGAGGAGTCGTTTTGTTCACTTCATTGCTTACCTTTGGGGGTGAGTATTTCTGATCAAGTGCTTCTCTTTATGCAAACGGAGCTCAAAGGTGAAATGCGAAATATGTCTGGAACATGCTGCTATACTAGTATTTTTTATGTCTCTTGTTTTCAGTGCTCTGTCAGAAAGTAAGCTTTTGTCTCAATTTTACTGCCACTTTTTTTATACTATGCGTGCTTTCAGACTTGTTTTTCCCGGATTCTCACTGATGTAGTAGGACTCTATCTCCTCGTTTCCCCAGTCCAGTTAATTCACGTTGTTTCTGGTTTATCATTAGAACTTACTGCTCAGATATCGAGAGATGAAGATATTCTGTGTTGAAACTGTTTTGTGATGTTTAATACTCTATTTAAGGTAATAACATTTGTTGTGATGCAGACCACGATCTCAGTTGCGTGTGGTGGGTACTGATTCATACGCCAGACAAGGTGTTGGAAAACATCTGTTCCCTGGATCTGCGGTCTAGATGATTCTGAATGTTCTTATTTATTAGTGTCAACAAATGGTGCATCAGTTATTGTTGCTAACACTGTAGAACTCCTAGTTTAGGCTGTCGGAGGGCTTTGCTGAAGCATGCTCAAGGTTCCTGAGTTGTGTAGGCACATTGCAAACATTGCTGAAGACAAAGAGCCTGTGCCCATCTGGTTGTGTTGCTGGAAAGACAGGGCGGTTGGAACTCTTGGAAGGGGACTATTATTGCACCTCCCTGTGAGAATCTTTAGTAAGAAGCAAAAGGTATATTTGAAATTGGGGTGCAGATAGTGAGGAGAAGCAGCTTTGGAGAGCATGACTGCTACTTGTTCTGCAGCACTGTCTCTCATTCCTCCAGTGGCAGTAGCACTGAAGCAGCCCGCTTGGCTTTCCAGGGCTCTGATTAATGAAGGTAGGCAGTGAAGCCAGGCTGCTTTGCCATTCCCCTCAGGCCAGTGCCAGAAGCAATCTAATCTGCCTTTTGCTTTCAGATAACTGTGATAATACACACATTAATTAAATAGATGCTTGCATTATTAACAAAGTACATAATTTTAATTAGTAAATTGTGATTTTCCAGACATATTTTATTATTGAAATGAGATTGAGTCAACAAGAATAAGCATGTCAGAAATATTATTTTTCAATTTTGTATTTATTAAAATACAAAACTCATGGCCAAAGTCACTTTGCTCTCTGAGAAGCAGATCGGAGAATAGAGAGTTCTTTGTTGCCCCATTCAGCAGGTAAGAAGTTTCTCCTAGATTGTTCACAGCTGAAATGAGTGACATTGGAAGAATCCTGAGATGGATGGAGCTCATGTGTTTGAACCAGGCATCGGCAACACAAACCAGGTACGATACCTGTAAAGGAAGTTTTTTCATGTCTTCTGTGCTACACGCATACTGGTGGTTGTGGCAGGATTCCTGAAGGAAGTCTATACTGCTCTTCAAGAATGAGATTGTAGACGGTGTGTGTTTCTAAACTGCTATTCATATAAGCCACTGCTTCCCAGACATCCCAGCACAAAGTGGCAGGGGTTGTCTCATGCCCTCACTGTCATTAGTCCTGGTAGTAGAGCAGGCTGGCTGCATCTGTACTGCACACCTGAATGTCTCCTCTGGGTCTCTTGCGACGCCACGGTGGCTGAAGTAATCCAAAGGCATGAAATAGCTCTGCTGAGTGGTTTTATAGCATGGAACTGAAGCTATATATGCCCCAGGATGTGGTTTATGTGATATCTGACGGGCAAAATTTGCTGCAATAATGTTCAAGGATGGTCGAGAATGGAGGGAGTCAATTGCAGACACCGCAAACCTGGTGCAGTTTCAACCAACCGACTTTTGTGATCATTCCTTGGCATCTGTCGTTCCCGACACTGTGGCTGTGCTGTGGCTGAGGGAGAACAAGTTGGAACTGCCGAGAGTAGGGGAGTGATAAAACAATCAAGTAATACATGGTTTTGTCTCATGGCCCTGTAACATTTAGCAGTGTAGATGTGCCCAAATAATCACTTAGAGGGTCTCTTGCAGGTTTATTCTCTACATGAGCTGCAGTTCTAGTCTTTCAAGCAACCTTGAATTTGCTCTTGGAAGATTTTAAGTATTTTATAAGGCTTCAAAAGGAAGTTGATACTGGTTTAATTTACGTCCATGACAGTTCTGTCATTAGCAGCAGAAACAAATTTTATCCTTAGAGAATTGTTTTCCTTTCTTTTAGTCTTTTTATTCTGTTCCCAGCAAACTGCTGCACCAGGAATATTTTCTGCAGCTGAAGTGGCAGCCTAAGTGAGGTCATGCTGAAGGTACCAGTATGTAATAACAGCTACCACTTGGTGGCATCCACTCCATGCTTTATTTAGCTGAAAGCTCTACGGCCAGCAAGCTGAGAGAACTATCCGAGTTCCTGGCTTGACATTCTTTAAGAGTATTTAAAATAGTTAACCTTATGCGAGTCTTGATTGATATGCTCAGGGCTTGACATGTGCATGACCCTCCTTCTGCTTGTATTTTAGTGTGGGAGTATACACATTTACTGACCTTGCAGTTGACTCAAATAATGAAAGTGAAGTGATTAAACTCTTTGTCCTGTTCTTTGGAAGGCTGTACAACTATTTTTCATTCATGGAAAACCTGTTTAAACTCTTGGACCCTTGGTCTTGACCTTGCTGTGTACCTCAGTTTAAAACAAGCTTTGATTTTGGATAAGTCAGTTAGAAGCAAAACCAGCATAAATCCGGTTAGGAGGAGAGTGTACTTGAAATGACTTCTTGAGCCTTTGATTTGCACTTTTCAAAGGAAAAATATTCTCTCTGGAAAGTGTGTAATGTTAACATTACTAATAAATTAAGGTTTGTTAGGAGGTGTAAATAGCTACACATTCACTTTCCCTAACTTTTGGCACTTCAGTGAGACATCAGAAATATGTTTCATCAACCAGAATCTTAATTTGAAGGTCACTCTGTCTCTGAAATCCTATATGGCACAACAATCTTACTCAGTTTCATTCTCATGAGTACATAACTAGAGATTTAAAGTTGCAAGCCCATCCTCCTTGTATTTGTTTTCCAAGTAGTGTGAAAAGAAGAAAGACATGATTTTTAAACTGGCTGGTGAATATGAATACGTCGGATGTTTGGGAGCTTAGTGCAGGTATCCTTAAAGGGGCAGTTTTTCTGATGGTCTGATGTAAGGAGAACCAGTCAAGAACTTTTCAGCTGTTTGTGACTTTGTTTGCAAGTCCTTGATCACTTTGGGGAACATAATATACTAATGAGCGTGGTGTGAGATTTAAACCAATGACATTTGGCAGTTTGTGGAATGGTATAAAACGATATTTCTGCTTTTGAATATTCACATATAAAATCCACTTGTGATGATAGCTAAATAAAAAAAACCCCAACAACCAAACCTAAGAAAACTGTATACTTATGATCTAATTGCATTATGTGATAGTGACTGAATAGTAGATGACATTTGAATCTTACTTATTGCTTTCACGCCTAGATTCTTTGACTTCTGTGTGGAGCTGAGGTTAGAAGGTTTGAGAGTTTTCTTTAAAAAAAATAAAGGAAATTTCATTAACCCTTTCTAGGTCATTGGAGAGTTGGTGGAAACCAGACACTTCCCAGCATACTTTAGACATTTTTTTTCCTACTAATAAAACCAAAACAAAATCGAAGATAAAATTCTAAAAACTTTATGAGCAAATAGCATTTATTGATAAATGAGATTAGCACTACTTTTGGAGGCAATAAAAATGTAACTACAAGAATCTTACACATAATTGACACTTGCTGACCTATATTGTGATTTTTTTCAACATAACATGATGAATCTCCCATTCCTCTCTGTGGCCTGTATCAGTGTGGTGAGGGTTGTGCATTAAAAAATTCGATCGTAGTCCTCTTTTGCTAATTTTGAGTTTTGTTGAACAGAATGAAGAGAATAATATCTTCTTGGAAGTTAACTCTGGTAATCCCAGGAAGAATGCATGACACCATTCCAAGTTTCCACCAGAATAATGAGTTGTATTATCAGATTGTGTTATTAATTAGAACACTTTAAAATTCTCAGTACCTCATAGTTTGCTGCATCTCGTCCTTTGACATTGCTCTGCATTGTTGTTATATACTTCTAAAAGATTACAGTTAAGAACAGGCCTGTATTGAAGAAAACCAAAATATATGCATTAGTCTGCTTCTAGAGGGCAGCAAATGACTGTGTTTTAGCCACAAGAGAAAATACAGAATTCACATACATTTCTGCCGGCAAACCAAAGGCACAATCCAACATCTTGTAGTTAATGGCAAATATCCCATTTTCTTTGATGGGAAGAGGATCAGGCCCTTGTTGCTTTTTCTTGCTGTCTTCCCACCCTCACTTTTTAAGTGGATAGATAGTGTGCGTAAAATACATTGGACTCCTGTTACCATTTGCCATTGATCTAAACAGAGTGAACTATGTGTGCAAACATCATGGTTTTTATTAACATTTTGAAGCTACGGTTCACCTGATATAAAAAAGTACATGACATAGTTGTAATAATATTTATCTCAATATTAGCTCATTGTTTTTCTTATCTGTTTTGTTTTGTGGTATTTAAAGGAATGTGGGGTTTTTTTTCTCTGCCCACGCATGGTAGAGAATAGCGAGGAGTGCCTCCTCTTTTGGGAAAAAAACCTACTGATAAGTGTTGCTTAGTGCAACCAAAGAAAGATGCTAAGTAAAAGTTGTATTTAAAATGTAATTCACTTTTATTTATACGTAGGGGTTTTTATAGCTCTCCTTACCATAGCATTGGTATATTCACATGCAAGTTTATAGCAGTAGTGTAATATGAGTATATATTGCCTATGCATCTCGTTACGATTATATTTTAACTTCTTAGTGGTCTGATCTTCTGAGGTCCCTTCCAACCCATTCTGTGATTCTGGGATTCTATCTCTATGGAAGCTGTTCTGACTTTGTAGACCCTGTGATACCTTCAGCTGAACTTCCTTTTCTCTCAGAAAAAAATACACCATTTCTTCTGAAGATAACATTAGTCAAATTTGTGCAGAGCAGGAGGAATAGGAACTGGTGAGATAGCAAACTCTTTAAAGAGTGTATTTTTACTCTTTATCTCTTTGGCCCTTTGTTTAGGAAGACCTTAATTTTTGTGCTCCACATACCTAGGGAACAATCTGGCTGCAGATACAAGCTGATGAGATTGTACATCTTCTCTAATGTATTATTTATTCCTCATGGCTACCTATGAATGTAGAAGACTGAAAACAGCCACAATTCAGTATGTTCTGATAATGCAAAATCTACATTGTTTCCTGGGAACATGGCTCACTTATCCTCTGGCATTTTTACCTAGAATCAGAATATCGGAAATAACAGTCAGTCTAACAGAATCAGGCTCTAGGTGTCATATATTTGACGCTATACAGGTCAAGAAATGGGATTATTCCGGTACAGACTGAGAAACTCTCTTTTAGCTTAGAAACGTCGCATCAGATGCGTCTGATTGAGGGAGAGCTGCTATGGATGATGTTCCCGCACCCTTCCCCAGTGGTGGCCTTTCCTGGGGGAGTTTGTTTCTTTGATGGTGCTCACAGTCCCGAATTGCTAGGAGGAGGATGCGTGCTGTAAACGGTGGCTCTTCTGGAATCTAATGAAGCCTACAGCTATTTTCTTTGTCTCAGAGATAGCCCTTACCTCTCAAACTAGTGAACAATTCCAGCGGCAACCCTGGTGCAAATCAGATCTCATTTGAATCTCATTTTTAAAAATTGTACGGGAAGTGTCTTTTCTAGGTCTACATTAGTTCTTGCTCTGTTTTCAGTGCTGGTGCTGGGCACCTGTGTCTGAAACCGTTTACAGTTCTGATTCAATTTTCTAATAGAGATGAGTCTAAAGAGTGAGTCTCACCCTAGTTTCAATTTTTCTTTTCAATGGTTATGAATAAAACATAATGGGGGGGAAGCTTTTGTTGTCTACTTCTGAAGTGTACAAAGGGAACATAGAATATTCTGTGTGACTTAGTGCCTGAAAAAATCACAGCAAGGCTTCTAAAAAAGTCAAGAGGTGAAATACTTTAGCTAGATATGATATCTTTGAGGTGCCTCAAATAGGGAGATAATGTAGAATTTTGCACCCATAAAAAGAGAGTTTTTGTTCTTCTCCAAAGGTTTATGAGTAGTTTTTGGTAGTCTGTGTATCTAGAAATGATGATGTTTGCAGCGGCATAGTTATTTCTCAGAATAATTATTCATTACTCATTTCTGAAATATTTGCACAGATACTGGCCCACAGCATGCTATAGTTTCGGCTACTAAGTGTATTACTTCTTGGCTGCTGATGCCTTCAGCATATGGTACTTTATTGTGTTGGCCACAGAAATGTTCTATAGTCTTGCAGTAGCATTGAGTGTGGTTCTGTGGCTTTCAACTTTAATTATGTTTAATAACGTAATACATGCACAACAAATAACATTTCCCATATTTGAAGCATGGTTCTACTCTGAAATGTGATGATTTTAAGATAATTCAACAAATAAGTTCCTTGTGCTAGTCAGATCATTACTGGCTACTAACAAAAATAAATTTCCCTATTTGCCCGTTTCTTAGCAAGGCAGAACCAGCCGAGTCAGTGCCTGTGCTGGTACTTTTCAACCTCTCTGTGCAGGAAATACATTTGTTGTATTCAAGCGTGAATATACTGCCCTATGGCAGCCCTGTGAACTCTTCCTTTATTAAGAAGATACCTTTTGGATGTCTGCCTCCACCCAGCTGAGCTTTTTATACAGTTATTATTTGTTAAGCTATCAGTAAAGTTTTGAACAGATCTCACTAAACAAGCTCAATCTTTTATTCATGTTTCAGCAATGACATCGACATGAATCAATAAGGATAACTTAGAAATTTGGGAATTGCTGTCACTTTTTTCTTTCTCATTCTAGAGAGAGACGATTGTGCTGAGGTAGGGATTTTTTGTTTGTTTTTCTTTCTTTCATTCGGTTTACAGGATTTTATTGTCAGCCCTTTTAAACCAGCCATGTCTTCATTTTGATACAGAAGACAAGTAAGCCAGCTTGACAGGCACTAGCTCAAACACAGAGCAATAGGGAAGTTAAGGACTGAGATAAGCAAGGAAGATCTGAGACCAAGTTCAGAGCTGCCCAGACCCTCCCAGTTTATAGGTACATCAGGGCATAACGGTGCTGTGTGCACGAGAGACAGTTTTGCTGCACGCTATGTGTGGAGCTGGAAGTGCAGCAGAGGTATGGAGGAAGGCACAGGCTCCAACAGCCAGTCCGGTGAGGTGTGTGCTGGCTGTAACAGCTGAGGGATGTGAGCTGGTGTCTGCACAGCAGGGCATTGTGCATGGGGCAGCTCCGCTGGAGGTCCTATTTCTTTGGACAGGAGGTAGCTTCATTTTCCTCCAGAGAAATGGGTATGATCTGTTACCAATTTATTGCACAGAACTGAAAACCCGCAGGAAGACGCTCCTACTCTAATAAAACTGGTCATCTTTACAAGCCAAAAAAAGGCCACCAAACACCTCCAGATTGACAGGAGTGAAATGAGTTAAATTAGCCTTTGTGGCTGCTTTGAATTTCCTAAAAAATCCATCCCATATCTCACTTGGAGCACATGTGGAGGCAGTCTTGCTGTACTATAACATGAACTGCAATAAATTCATCCCAGGTTGTCCATGATGTACAAACTCTCCGTGCTGGAGTATGCATACATACAAACATATAAAACTTTAAAAAAAATAGCTTCTGATTCAAGCAGAAACTTATTAAAATAGATATTTTTGCTTAATTACATTTAAAATAACTTTTATACAGTCTACAAGTTTTAATTTCAAATTCTAGAGACACTGCTGCCAGATGAAGAAGGCATGGTACACTATTATTTCATACAGGTTCCTTACTTTAACACACTCTGATCTGTTATATGAGTCAGGTAAAACCTGACTTGGTCAAACGAACCTTTAGAAAGCATCACTAAGCAGTGAAACTTGCTTAAACCTTGTTTTCAGTGACAAAGGCAGGCCAAAGAAACAAAATCTGTTGACAAAAACTAAACTCAAAGCTCAAAAGAAAATGCCATGCCATAAAAATAATACAATAAAAGATTTTCTATGTGGCTCTAGCTAAGGTTGCAATAAAGTTCACACAAAGAAAGATAAATGGTTGTTTATTTTTGTCCTTTAAAAGATTGTATTAACCCTGTCCTCTGCATTTTTAAGCTTCAGTAGGGAACCGGCAGTCAAGAAAAATACCTCGTGAAAGGTGTGCTAATGGCTGTGTGAAGAGGGACAAGATAAAGAGGTTTGGCTAGTACTTGGCACCAGGTTTGGAAATGTAGTGCCAAGAGTTGTTTTGGCTGGGCCTGGCCCTCTCAAGGTCAGGCACTTCCCAGAGAATTTGTCATCCTCGCTGCAGAGCCACCAGCTAGGGAGCACCTGGTCATGTCACCTTCTTGCTGTGGTACCAAATGCTTAGCGCTTACGGTTTTTAGAGGGGAAGGAGACGTGAGCGGTGTGAATCAGTGAAGACACCAACTGAGCATGTCACTTCAGGCTTGCTGTAGCTTATGCAAAAGATGCTCTGTTAATCGTAGTGGACTCCCAGGTGCGAGGCAAAAGCTGGTCTTAAAAGTTTGAGCGTGGCTTCAAATAAAATGCAGGAACTTTTTCTTAAGCGCTATAAAAATAAAACTGCTTAAGAGTCAACGAAAAGTGCAGAGCTTGTGTGATAATAATGACAAATTAGTGCTGTTTTCTAAGGTTATCTTAGCTAAAACGATGAATCTTGGTACAGCAGATACTCAGTACATTAACAATATATTAGATGTGTTTTCATTTGAGAAAACAAAGACTTGAAATGGACGTGGTTTTTATTTTGGACTCAAATCATGGAAATATCAAAATGTTTTCCAGAATTGTTTTTAACTACACAGTTTAAAGCAGAATCATCCACCATATGCATGATTATTTTCAAGACATTAATAATACCCTGTTAGTAGTGTCTCCAGCTCTAAGAGATGGACTCCAGCTTTGAACTTCGATAATGCATCATCATGATAGTGTGTAGTTTGTAACAGATAATGCTGAAGTAAAGTGTATACAGATTAATGGAAAACTGGAAAGTTATTTGTTTTCTACTAATTGTTTAGTTCATGTACTACAGAATACATGAATACATGTGATAGCTACATTATTATTTATTCTTGAGGTTGTGTAATTTAAGTTTTTGAATACTGCACTGCATCTGTTGAGGAGTTTAAGAATTACAAGAGAGATTTAATTTTGTCAGCCTTGAAGATGAGGAAATAATGAAGCATGTCCCCACAAGGTGGTTAATTCTATATTGCACAACTGAAAGAAACTTAAATTATTTTTTTTAATCTCATATAAATTACTGTTACATATGAACTGCACAACTGCAATTTTAAATTCTTCCAGGAAAATTAAAATAAGGAAAACAGAGGTAGTTCCAGTGACAGTTTCCTATGTACATTTCTTTCAGAATGTGCTAAAAGATTTCTATGGATACACTTTTAAAATGAAAACAGTTTGGTTGTGTGTGTGTGCTGAAGCATGAGACATAATTTTTTAATTGAACAGAGAATTACAATGAAAAGCTTGTGACAATTTTTGGCCATAGGCATTTGTACATAAAGCACACTTCATGGAAAACAAGGAAAATTGGAAGGTGATGGTGAAAAAAAGCTGATATTTTAGTAAATTATAAGCATGGTTGGAAAAATAGTGGGTTCTGAGAGATTCGATTTAGTGAGTACGTTTGTTTGGGGAGTCAGAACATCCCTTCTTATCTCTAGTATGGCAGCAGAATACGTTCCTAGTCCAGACATACTTGGACAGTTTACAGAAATCTGCTGAAGACTGATTCTGCTCAAGCTGAGCTTCAATTAAATTAATTTTGGTTGTATATGTAAGGAGTTCTAAGAATTGATTAGAAAACCAAAAGAGAGTGAACTATATTACAAGTGTTAAGTATCATTTAAATAATAAATTGACGCTTGTGTTAATTTAAACTTATATTTGATAGTAACAGGAACACACTTAACAGAAAAGTACGTGATATGCCAAAATAAATCATAATTTGATAAAATATTCTTTATGGTAACACATTGTTCCGTATTTTTAAACGAGATGATACTGTTTCTTTTTTTGACCATCTCACAAGTTCTTGATTTTTGTTTTGTGAAAAAATAAATAGCTTTTATTGGGTAACACCAAATAAAAGTGAAGAGGACAGTTCTGTGAATTATAGTAAATGACACGATGCACTGGGTATGTTCATCTGCTAGACAGAATGCAAATGGAACTAGACAGGATTTTTTCTTCTGTCAGCCTTGTGCCCTCTGAGTAGAAGCTTAATATTTTCACTCAAGTTTTGAATTAGACTAACTTCCTCTTTCATTAATACACTTCGTTTGTTGTGGGGGGTGTTGTATTTTGTTTTCAAAGTGCAGCTATACGACCACTTAACTGATATTTGTCTTTATGGATGGAAAGCAACTTCAGTGACCATAGAGAAAGTGCAAGGAGATGCTGGTGAGCAAGGGGCTTGAATGGGGAAGAGAGATGAAAAAGTCTTGCTTGGATGTAGAGGTCTGGAGGCATCGGAGAGCTCCAGGAGGCAGCTTGTTCCTTGGTGAGCTTGTTCTGTGCAAGGCTGGGAAACTTCTGATGGGATCTGACCCGTTGCCCTTCTGCCAAGAAGTCACCTGCTACTCCTTTTTCCTTCTGCTCTGGACCTGATCAGTCATCAAATCTCTGAGAAGGTTCATTGAGAAGGCTCCCATGGGCTTTGCTTTTCAAGGCTGATAGGCACAGGGGTGCAGCCCCGGCTGGCCAGGGAATGCAGCAGAAGAGCTGACTCTAGCAGCTTGTGAGGGTTTCTCTTGATTCTTTCAAGGTCCCTAGGTAGGCCTGAGAGATTGACACACGCTGAACCTTGACTTTGTTCATGCACATGTCTTCTCAGAGGAGAGGGACACCTGTGAATATTTACCTCACTAGTTATAAGTTGCCCTAGGCTGGCACAAATTGAAAGCAAGACCTAGTGCTCAGCTTGCCAGCTCTGCGTCAGCTGTGTGCATTACAGGGAAGGCATGGTGGGCAGCAAAACAAGGCTGATGGTTGAAATCACAGCTGAAAGCAGTCAGAGAAATGCATTCAACTTCTGAGAATTCTTCTAAAGCAAGAGGTGAATGATAACTTAGAAAGTTGAGATTTTACTTTTCATTTGGTTTCTGGTGTACGACAAGTGTCAGTGGTAGTTTTGCAGCAGTGAGAAGGTGTGACTAGAGACCCCACACCTGAGCCTGGGCCACTGAAAGATCAGTGATCCTACTGAGGCAGCCAGATCTTGTCTAGTGCAATCATAGTAGACTTTCAAGTTTGCAGAAAACTCCCACAGCTTTTATGAGATGCAGGTAAATCAGCAAGCCTCTTTGCTACTAGTGGCAGAATCAAGCCTTTATGTGGTTAATAGTGTGCTATACACAGCTTTAATAATCAGTTGAGAGAAATTTTGGCTTCTTTTGAAAAATCAAAGTCATCATTAACATACACTGAGCTGACATCAGAAATGAGTCAGAAGGGATCTTGATCTGAAAGCTTCCCTGTAGGGCATGTACATGCGTCCTCAAGGTTTTCTCTTCTTCCTCTGCGAGGGCTTGCCCTCACCCAGTTCACAACACTTTGACTTTCTGCCTGATGTTGGCAACTTTTGAAAAGTTGCCAGCAGGCAGAATTATCTGATTCGCAGGAACCTCTGCACATTCTCAAAAAAAAAAAAAGAAAAAGGTTATATTTCTCAATAAGAAGGAATTTTGTGAAATTTCTTAGTAGAGTGATCATTTCCTGCTTAGGCCATGGGGAAG
>NW_009727131.1:0-14339 GCF_000703405.1 Apaloderma vittatum | reverse complement strand
AGTCAAATTAAACACTTAGCTGATACATAATCATGATTTCTTGTACTTACTGGAATCTTTTATCAAAGTGGATGAATGGTGCAATACTGAATAAACAAAAAGTTGAAGATGGGACTTTCCAAGGTGGATTGATCTTGTAATGTTACGACTTTGTAGACTTGAACTGATACGCTAGTCCAATATTTGTCTCCCCATGTTTTCCTTAGGACTGCTGTATGTACTAGAAAATTATGAAGCAGTTTTATAGTGGAAGTAATTTTGCTGCAATGACATCTAACAGGAAGGAGAGGCACTGACACAGGAGAGCAAAATGAATCAAATAAACTGCTAGTTTCTCCCAGAAGCTCCAGAGTGTTACTTCTTATAACATCAGCAGGAGATGTAAGGAAGAAAATTTACATTTAAAGGCCCTCCTTGGTTTTCAGAGTAAGTACTGCAGCATGAGGAGAGGGAGAGTGCAAACTTTGATCCATACTTGATCTGTGAAATATTTGAGTGAAAAATGGACTTTGCAAACAACATGAAAATAGCTAAAGGTAAAGCAGGACTTCACCTTTATTTTTAGCACATATTGAGTCTCTACAGTTTGATAATTGCTAGAACCAAATCCCTGATTCTGCCTTTGTAAATGGCCTCTCCTCTTCCTGAGAAATTGCATTCTTCAGTTTGCTATCTCATTTTCCACTTGGAAGGAAGAACTTAAGTCATCTCACTGTGTGAGAGCCTTTCTCTTCATGACAACCTGGTTGTCAGTATCTGTGAGCAGATGTCAGATTCTCTCCCCAGGGCAGGCAGGCTTACTGCTCCTGTCCTTTCACAAGAGGATACTTTCCAAAACTGGTTTTCTGCATATGTGTGTGCATGCCTTCTATCTGAACTCTCTCAACAGCAATTTGAAAGCAGTTAAACAAAGTTCTCCAGCTGAGACCGAACAGATCTGTTGCTGAACAGAATTCCTCTACCACAGCATCACTTTGTGTGTGTGTTGGGGTGGGGGGGGCACTGGGGAGAGAGAGAGAACAAGTTCAGGGCAGATATAGACAGCAACAACCTGGCAGACTGACAAAATCCATAATTCTTAAGCTAAAAATATCCATCTTGTTTTGAATCTTTAGTACCTTCTTGTGATCTTTCATGGGAGATTTTTTTTCCTCACTAGTTTCTGGAATTTTAGAGACTTAATGTTTTTGGAGACCTCTTTATGAGACCAATACCCCCAGCAGAAATTTCAGTTTAGTTGTTAAAGTTGTTGTGACGGAGAAATGGTTCAGGGGACTAGGCTGTCCTCTGGCTGAGGAAGGTGGTTGCTCTCAGGAACTGCTCAAGTAAATCTACATGATCTTGAAGAGAGAGGACATTAAATCCTCCTGTAGCAATCCACTACCCTTTCTTCTGGTTCTAGTCTTCGATTTCTGATGTAAATTTATTCATGGCCATTTGTGTTGGTGTTTTGCTTTGATTTATATAGCTGTTTCCAGCCTTGATGTTACCCCTTTTATATCCCTAGAGAGTAATCATATATCAGCTGAGACTTTGTTTTGCTAGGTTAATAATCTGAGCTCTTTGACTCTTATTTTCTTTCCCAGTTGTTCTTTTAGACCATCTCAGCATCTTTTCCAATTTTCATAAAAATAGATACCTAGCTGATGCAAGCATTCCAAATCAGGATTTACCATTGGCAGTAGTGCCAATCCCCTTTTTGCATTACCCAATATATCCTAAATTACATAATTTGTTATACCAAAATCACCTCCAGGGTTGACACTTTTGATTAGGATCAACCCAATAATCAGTTAAGAAACTCTATTTTTTTTCTCTCCTTCTGGTATTAGTAAACTAACTGGTAATAAAAAATTCTTTTTATTACCCCCAAAGTGCAGTAATTCACCCTTCTTACTATACCTGCTATTCTCATTCCTGCCATGTCAGGCCTGAAGAATGCTCAAGATTATCACAGGCACTTCACAGTAAAAAAGAATGCATGTTCATTGTCATGAGGAACTTGTAAAGTTATTCAAAACATAACACTCTTTGATGGTATCAGGACTGAGGCTGAGGTGAATCAATAAGCTTGCAGTATAGCTCAGAAAGGCACAGCATAATGGGAATAATATTTTTTGTTTAATGACTAAACCAAATAATTTTATGTATTTATTAGATTAATGTGCAGCAGTAAAAGTAACTGGCAGAATGTTGGAAATTGTCAGAAAGGGTATTCGTAAAAAGGCAGGGGATATTATTCCAGCACTATATAATACCTTGTGGCATCCACATCTTGGGTTCTGCATGCCATTCTGGTCTCTGCATAACAAGGACAGAGTGGAAAAGGTACAAAAAAGACAAGATGATTAAGAGAATGGAGTAGTTGCCTTATGAGGAGAAACTATAAAGGTTTAGACTTTTCAAACAGGAGATAAGAAAGCTGTGGGGGTGTGATTAAGCTTTAGGAAACTGTGGAGATGTTGGATAAACTGAATGTTTATCTTAGCAAAATCATCAGTGTTAGAAATACAGGGAGCTTTGTGAAGCCAATAGGAAATTAGCTTAAAACAGATGAAACAATACTTTTCCTACTTTGAAGACTGGGAACTGCTGAATTTACTTACTACAAAAGTCTGTAGAGATGGTATCAGCAGGTTCGAAATAAATTAGACAAATTTGTGGACATCAGTCCAGTTAGCTCAGATTACTCGGAGCCACATCCAGTTAAGCTTTGAACAGCTTCAAAGATGGAGGACCCATAACCTCTCAGGGCAACGTGGTCCAGTGTTGGACTGCTCCTAAGATGGTCAAAGTTTTCTTAATCTTTAATGGGAATATTGCATATTTGGTTTTTTTCTGTTACCTCTAGTCGTGTCACCATTGACCTCTGAGAAGAGAGTGGCTCCCTCTTACCTGTACTCTTCCATCAGGTAACTGAAGATAGCAGTAAGATGTCCCACTGAGCCTTCTTTTCTCCAGGCAGAATAAAGCCCTTTCGTCATACACCTTGTTCTCCTGCTCCTGACCATATTGATGGTGTTTCATTAGCCTTGCTGCAGTATGTCTGTGTTTTTCCAATGCTTATTGCAATGAAATATGTTAATTTGAAGCCGTAGTATTCTGAACCAATGTTTTCCTTTTCATATTTGTCTTCTCAATGAGTTTTTAAATCTGGAGAGACGTTAATACCATACTCATTCCCAACACTGAAGTTTATGACGTCTGGTCACTGATACTGCTGATTCTACAATTTAGGTTTTCAACGTGAGAGCACTATAACTCCCCAAATATTCAAAGAGACAATTGCAAAAATAGTCTTCTTCTACCTTCTAGAAATAATGTCATAAACATTGTCAAAATTCATTGTTTAAAGGGCAGCAAGGTCTAATCTCTGCATAAAGGACAGGATGAAAGCCACATGCTCCAGAATTTTAATGAGAATTCCACAGTTGACTTAAGCTGGCTGTTCCAGAGATGGAAAAGTTCCAGGTATTATCTGCATGCGCTCTACAGAGTTTCCTCGTTTTACCTCTCAGGCAGAAATCCATTTTGTAGCTTGAACAATGAAGCCTCTGATACTTCTGGGATTAAGGCTGTTACAATGATGGTCCAGTCCATCCACTGAAGTGAGCAGAGAAAAAACATTTCATTGTCCCATGAAATCTAAGAGTAAAATGTAGTTCCTAAGGTGCATACCTGTATTGTACATACCTAAAAGAATGTAGCAAATTCCAGATTTTCCTCCCCCCAAACCAGCAAAAAAGTCAGATATCGGCTATGTATTGATTTACTCCACTGCTCTTAGGCTGCTTAGACTGAATTGGGTAATAGCTTGCCATTAGCTTGCAGTTCATCATCTGGTGGCATCTAATCAATGGATCAAGTGGCAGTTGCAGTTAATCTTATTTCTACATATCAGTGTACCGATCAGCACAGAGTTTTGTTTGTTTCTCTTTGGCCTCTTCAGGACTGATCCAAGAATTCCCATTTTTGATGATGGGATGGATCCAAAATCCTGCTGCATACCTGCCCTCCCCTTCTGTGATTTCCCCATAAGCATAGTCAGACTTGAGCAATTCGCATTACATTCTCAGTTCAAAAAATTTTAATCCAAACTCAGTTTTCTCTTTCTTCTGTCCCTTACTTCTTTTCATGTTTCAGACATACCATGAGCTCTTTCGGTACCTGACTGGCACATTAGGGAATTTCTGCACTCTGTTCTCATTGGTTGCCACATGGGTTCCTCTGCCTAGCCCTTTTTGTAGAGCTCCCTTTCCAGTCCTCTCTCTGATGATTTCCCACAAACCTCTACTTGAGCAGGTTTTTTAGCTTCCTTTCATGAAAACAGCAGGCTTTCTCTTATAAGCATTTTTATTCTGGGCTGCTGTTTAGCATTCTTGACTTTCTCATTGAGCTACCTGTACAAGAATTAATCTGTCTCATACGGTCCAATAATTTGGTTTATTTTTCTTATGCTATGTATAAACTAATTGGTGCATGTGGTACAGCAACAGCCCTGCAGTCATAGTCCCCTGAAGGTTCAGGTCACTGGTAGATCTGATTCATGTATTCTGGCTTTCACTCCAGGGAAAATGGGGGATGTCAGGGTAAAGTAGCTGCTGCTGTGTGTGCCTGCTCTTTGCCCAAGACCAAATTCCTGGAGTGTGCATTCCAGCCTGAGGAGGCTGGAAGTGCTCCAAGGTGACCCAGCTTGGACACAACCTAAAAGACCAGAGTACCCAGGGCTTTTGTTATTTTGTTTTTGTTTTTGTTACTCATCTGTATTTAGATCCAAGTCAGACAAAATAGGAGAACACAAGGCTACATTTGTGTTACCTGCTTTGTAAGTCACTGCTTTTAGTAAAAAAACCGTCAGAGGTATTACAGAAAGCAAAGAAATAATGTTCCTGGAAATGACAATATGGACTCTCTTTGAGAGTATCAATAAAATACAACCAAATAAAAAGTAAAACAAAGACCTATCAGATCTAAATTTGCCATTTACAATGCATGAACTTTAGATTTGTGTTTGCCAGGACTGCATTGATCCAGCAGAAAAAAAAAATCTTTCACTGTGGAGCAACTGAGATAAAAAGTGTTAGAAGAAAAGGTGTTAGTCACAGAAAATGACATTTCGACCCACAAATGAGTAGTGTGGGCAAACTAACTGAGGACACACGGTGCAAGTTTTGAAATAACAGCAACAAAAAAAGAAGGACGAGATGAGAGGGATGCAGTGAAAAGAACAAACTGAACAGCACTGATCGTGCTTGCTTCGGAATGGGCTGCTAGCTAGTGGGAAAAGTAATTGATGCAGCTGAGTAAAATACTGAGTTTCAGATCAATTTTGCAGCCGGAGTGGTGACATAAACCACTTGTCACCAGGACTCTTTTCCTTGATTTATAACTTGGTCACCCATCCATCTCCAAACATCACTTTCTCTACAGCATACACTTCTGAAATTGTGCCCCTCAAAACTGGGGAAGTCATTGGAACACCAAGGAAAATAATAGAGAGTTCTTTCAAGAACTAATAGTTTTGTTATCTTGTGTGAGTCAGCTTGTGTGGGAGCTGAAGAGCTTTGTAGCACATTTGTTAACTCTATGCAGCTAGTGAAGTTTAGTGTTTAAATGAATGACTGTGAAAGTTGTCTCATCCAACTAAATCAATTTATTTTAAGTCTTTGCAACAAATCTGTTCTTACAATCTCTTTGGTATTGGGTTAAATTCCTCAGTGTAAAATGAATTGCTTATCAGATTTTGCACGTTATGAAAGCTGTATCCACAATGTTTCCCGGCTTGAGCCTATTAATTGGTGGAATTTAAAGATGAATGCAGATGGTAAGCCTATTAATAAATGATGGGTAGGGGAAGTACACACCGATTCATAGAAAAATATTATATGTAGAGTGTACTGTGTAGTTTAAGATAAGACTGATTTTCATCCCCAAGGAATTTTTATATATACTTGCAAATTAGACCTAATATATGTATGTAAAAGAAAAGGACAACTCTGCAACAGCACAAAATTGCTCACTTCTAGTGTAAAATAGAAATAGTCTCATTAAGACAGAATATTAAACAAAAGAGAGAGTAAGCATCTCTTGGCTGAGGATAAGGAAAAAATATTTAAATACAACATCTCTCTATCCAGTGTGATACACTGTGAAGAAGCAGTTCCATAACATCCAAATGTGTGCTTTCAGAATTTGATGCAGATGTGCATGTGCTTTGTGAGGGTTTACAGGCCATGACAGAGACTGCAACATTTTATGAGAATACCACGAGTACCAGGGCCACTGACTGACTGCGTGATGTTGCAGCAGTCCTACCCGGTTGTGACCTCAGCCCCATCTGGGCTTCATATGGGTGAGTGGGGTGCAAGAAGCTGATGGCAAAATGGCACTTAAAGAGGCCTACTTGGAGTAGGGTATGTATCTGTAGCCCAGGGAAGGTAAAAAGCCACTACATTACCAAGGTGGTGCAGAGAAGATGATGGATTAAAGCTAGAGATGGATCAGTTTGGATTGGATGTTAGGAAGAAGTTCTTCCCCATGTGGGTGGTGAGACGCTGGCACAGGTTGCCCAGAGAGGTGGTGGCAGCCCCATCCCTGGAAGTTTTTAAGGCCAGGCTGGATGGGGCTCTGGGCAACCTGATCTAGTGGGAGATGTCCCTACCCATGGCGGGGGGGTTGGAACTAGATGATCTTTAAGGTCCCTGCCAACCCAAACCGTTCTCTGATTCTCTGATTCTCTGATTCTCTGACTGATTATCACATGCTGAACTTTGAAGGTCTTTTTGAGGTCTGTACTACAAAGAAAGATAAGCTCAGGTTGGTTCCGTCTCACTTGATGGAGAAGGTAGGAGTGTGGCCATTTTGCAGAGCAGTCCTGCAAAAGTTTGAACAGAAGGTTTAATCACCCAGTTCTCACCTTATTTCAGCAAACTTGCTTCAAATATGTGCAGAGCCTCCTGGCTCTGGCATCTACACCACAGCCTCAAGGGGATAGTACCCTGTGGATAACTTGGAGCAGAATCTGACCAGTGTTGCTCTCCACACAGTCCTGGGGTTTCTAAGAGATATGCACTGACTTTTACTTCTGTGATGAAGACAACAACATGAACTTGAGTTTAGCTGCTTGAAAAGAAGCCTTTCCTTACTGATACATCCTGGAGAAGTTAATCTGGCAGATGAAATTAACAAATTCAATCTATTCAAACAGAAATTTTATAGAAGTGATTCTAAAACCTACAAAATTTGATAGGTAGTGATACTACCAGTGAAAAAAACCTGCAGGATTGATTAAACTGTCTAAAGATTGTGCTCCCTAACTGCACCACTGTTACTCTAGTAGGAAAAAGCTGCAGATGGAAATAAATGCTAATCTGTTATGAATAATAAATGATTGTATCCTAGCCTGACCCAAATATCTTTCCAATATTTTATTCAGCCTGGGAAATGATATCTGCTCCTTTAATTCCAGTGTCTCTTCTGGAACTGCTATTGTCTGAACTAACTTCAGCAGGCTTTTTCTTAGCCTGATGGTCAGAGATGCTTTTAGCTGAGCACAGAGTGAAGTTATAGCTTTGTAAACAGTAACTAATTACTGTACTTACTTTAACTGGCTGATAAACAAAGTGTTAGTTGTGTGTCAGTCTAATTCGTTTCTGAGAAACTGATGGAAATTGATATTTTAATTATCAATTCTTTTACTCAGTAAGCTCCCTGCTAACTTCCCAGACTTACTCTGTTGCTCGTAGGTGGCAAGGATCTAGGATAAAGTGGCCAGGTATGGCTGTACAATATTATAATTTGTATTTTTATAAGCATTTAGAATAAGATTGGCATCTTACAAAACAAGAACTTGTTGAAAGCTGTATTCACAATGACATGGATGACCATCATGTGCTTGAAAGCTAGATAACAGGGAATGCATGATAAGAAAGAGAAGGGTAATAACACAGCAACATCGGTACATGCTGAGGTACAAGTACAGTGTTGCAGCTTCTTTTCATTATCTCTCTTACCCTAGACTTCTCAAAGGAAAAATAATGGAATTGAACTTTCGATGTTGACTTGCCTGAGAGGGAGCTGATGGATTAAGGGAAGGTCAGAGAAAGAACACCCTTCATGCTCTGGAATTATAGAAGAGCAGATAAATATGTTAAAGTTGCTTATGTACTGCTTTCATGTTGAATGCCAGTGTGCAAATTTCACTTTATATTATAAATGTGGAACAAAGTTATTACAACACTTAAGTTACCAAGCTCCCATTGGCATAACTGCAGCCTAAGTTTTACTAATTTTCTTCACTAGTTTAAAATCTCTTGATCAAGTCCAAATCACCCTTTCAAGGCTCTGGGATAATCCTGCAGGAATACCTTCAGTAGTTCAGGGCTTTAGTTTGTGCTGCTTTATGATCAATCTTTTGTATTTCCTGTACCTAATTATGCATTTTAATGAATCTTGCCACTATAACTTTCATCTCCCAAAGAGATGATAATTTTCACTTAGAATAATTTTAGAATTCTTTTGGGTGATTGGTGTTCTTTAGAATATATAATTTTTCTGCTCTGGCAGTCAGAAAGATCATTCTAGCAATTTATGCCTGTTCTAGCCTCAAAATGTACATGAATTTAACCAAGCCAATTTCAAGTCACACTGTTAGATAGTCTGTAGTAATCTATCTGTGAACGACTACATTTTGAGTTGAATCGGTAGATATCAGTACAGTCAAAGAAGATGCAAGCTAGGTTTAAATGGATAAGACAGCACTCGCAATACATATTTGCAGTGATCTCCCTATATCATCAGACTTTACATTGGTATAAGTTCTACTGATGAAACATGCTTCAAGACCTCCAGCTTTTTTTTTGCTTTGCACGCAGACACTAACCTTTCAGCCTCATGCCAGCAGTAGGTCTGGTTTGTATGGATGTCACCACCTACGGTCTCCATTGACTGAGGTAGATGATCCCCAGGTACCAGCCGTAGAAAGGTCAGGGCAGTGAGCAGGTGGTGGGTTAGCTGTGGCAGTGGCTGGGCGTGATGGGCTACTTATTTGCCGAGGCACAGAAAAGATTAGAAATTACCGAGTGGAAACACAGCTGAGCAAGCTTAAAGTGCCTCCCATGAATTTTTTACTTGGAGCTGTCAATGTTGCCAGCTATTTTTAATGCTTCCCTCGTGGGCACAGCTAAAAGTATGAGTTTGATAGCAGGCATAGGTTGTGCCATGGCCTATTCTGTGTTGTCCGAGGTCATGGGGCTAGAGGAGGGTATTACTGCCTGGAGTTCTCTCCAGCTAGATGGGGAGCTGGAATTGGGAGTGATTGCAGTGAACATTGAGTAACTGAGGACAGTAACTGCAATGTGTTTGTTGAGAAGGGCTGGAAGAGCTGGAAGTGGTGACACAGACCCTTTGGAATCCTGCTGGGACTGTCATCCCATACATGGATTTTCATAATTGAAAGAATACAAATAATATAAATAAAAGGTAGTGATTTGCCTTGCTTTTCTTTTTCTTGTTTCCTGGAGTTTTATAGCATACTTGTGTGCTGTCTCTGTTAGTAGGCAGTGGGTAGTCTGCTTTTATGAAATACTAATAATTGCTTCTAAATTATTGTTTGATTGAAAATAATCTTCTCTAATGAAAGTGATGAAGATGAGTGTTATTCATTGGACTTTTTTTTGTGTGTGTTCCTGTGAAGGTGTTCTATTTTGCTTGCCTAAGGAAATGAGACTTAAGTTGTAACAGACATAGAAATTTGTGTGTGTTACGTTTGTGAAGACATATGAATACATGTGCTGTAGTGCCTTAATGCTTGTCTGCCCAATTAATTTTTCAGTCTAGTGACTGATTTCTATAAAATTTAATAAAGGGATAGAAATCTTACAGTCATTGTGTTCTTATACCTTCTATACAAAAATAGAAATCCTTGTAGAGGAAAGAAGACTTTTTAGGGAGCTCACCAAAGGGAAGGCTGCTGTCCTTAAAAGACATCAAAAATCCCCATTAAAGGTTTCGTCCCTGAGATGTAAATCAGTAGGGAGGTCATTAGTTCCGCTGCAGAGAAAACTACTTGTTTACTCTATTATGATAACTTCTGTCCCTTGTTCATGTCAGGAGATGATTTGCTAGTTGTACTTCCAACTTTAAAGGGACTGTTGACAATGCAGGAAGCTATTTTTTTTGTTTTGAACGGTGTATTGATGCGAGTATAAATGGCAAATCTACTTCTTTCCCTTCAAAAGTGTAGCTGCATAAACATGAGGTGTATTAGTGTAATTTATTCTGAGGCAAAACCTCCCCAACAACTTGTGTGAATAGTGGAAGCTACATGGTGTCTCTGTCTTCTCTCAAAAGTGATCATGAAAGCAGAGAGAGAATGGATGCAATACAAGAGTCAATGTTGTTCTCAGTTGCTAAAGTGAAAATTCAGAGTAACCCAGAAATCATGGTGTGGTGCCTGAGATGAAAATTTCGAAAGAAAAGAGGATCTGAACTGTGGAAAGGAGAACTCCCCAAAATATGTCATTATCCCACTGCTCTCCTGCTACTGATTGCTAGTAATGGGAGAGGATGCAGGCTAAACATGAATAGCAGCTAGGAAATATGATCATTTTGGAGAAGACATACCTGAGCCATCTTTAGATACCATATCTATAGGTGCAATATATAACAAACAGCTGCTGGGAAGCATTCAGCTTCTGGCTCAGAGAAGTCAGCTGGTTCACAGTGTAAACTGTTGAATCGTATTAAAGGGGTGCACCATCTCAGACTTCTAGTTCCTTTCTAGCACAGCTGCCATTGCAAATGATTTCTCTGATCTCAGTAGTGCCCAACAGAGGAAAAATCTCTCAGTTCAACCTACTGGCTACAGTCCTGCTAGAAGAGACTAGCATGTGTTGGCCTTCTTTGCTGCAAGGCCATGCTGCTGATGGTGTTCAAAGTTCTGCTCATCAAGACACCTCGGTCATTTTTTGAAAGGGTGCTTTTTTCTTCTTCTTTTTTTTTTTTTTCCCCACAGCTTGTACTGTTGCATGGGTTTATTACATCTATGTTGGAAGATTTAGCGTTTGGCTTCTTTGAACTTCACAAGATTCCTGCCAACTCTTTTTTCAAACCTGTCAAAGTCTCTCTGCACAGTGGCTTTACCTACAGCATATCAACTTCTCCACTCAGTTTGATGTCATCTGCAAATTTACTGAGTGTCTTCTAGGCCTTTAATAAACACATAAAAAAAGTATTAGTCCCACTATCAAGCCCCAAGGGATGACACTAGGTTTGGCTTTGTGCCACTGATCACAACACTTTGAGCCTCACAGTCCAGACAATAATCTGTCCATCACCCACTTGTCCAGCCAGTATCTCACCAACCTGGCCACAGAAGACTATGACAAAGGCCTTGATAAAGTCAATGTATAAATTATCCTACTGATTGCTCGTTGTCCGCTCTGCCAGTCATTTTATTGTACAAATGTTAGGCAAAATTTGCCTGTGGTAAATCCATACTGACTGTTCCTAGAAATGTTCTTGTTCTCCGTGTTTTTGAATACATGTTCACATACTTGAGTTTTTCCTTTTGTTCTCTGGAGTACATACTAACTAAAGACTCTTTTCCTCCCCCAATTAAATGAGTGAATCACTCTACAGAGGTGTTAGCGCAAACAACAAGAAACCTGTAAGTATACTAGGAATGGCAAACCTATAAAGGAAGTGATGGCTTTTACCAGCTTTTGAAGAATTAAACAAATGGTTAAAACAGATGGACAGGCTGCCTGAAACATGAATAATTTCTTTGTATAGGTCCTCCTTTCAGAAGATGTCAGGGAGTTCACTACATTGATCTTACTTGTGTCAAATAAAGATGGAATAGTGTCAAGGAACAATTTTTCAAAGGAAGAGGTAAAAAACCGTCAAGACTGTGTGAGAGGACGCGCAGGAATTGCAAAGAAACCCAGTAATGAGGATATTAGTTAAAGCTTCCAGCACTGACACATGACTCATATTGAAGCTGCCACTGATTAAAACCAGTACCCAAAGGAAGAGAATAGTAGCAAATTTGGGGATGATCCTAGATAAGTAAATAAAACTTATATTAGATGAAATGGATGAAATGCTAGCTAGAAATACTTATAAAGCATCCAGATGACATGATATGACAGAACATACTGATACTTGTGTAAAGGAAAATCTTGCATCTGTAGGATGCAGGAATCCTTTAAATACTTCAACAGAAATATTGATTAGAGTTCGTAGGCACAAGTTGCTTAGATTTTTAAAACCTATTGGTACATATTGAAGTATTGATGAAGTAAAGAACTGTTAGAGATGAGTTAGTGTGACTGGGTTTAAACAATTAAAAGCCAAATTTAAATTAATCTCTAATTTATTTTAAGTCAGTAGGCTGTAGGCCAAGTAACCTTTAGCCAGCATAAGCAACAGCTAACATAATTTATGGTTGAACCTTCCTCCCTCTCTCCTAATGAAGAAGAGTAGCTGTTGCCATTGTGTGTTATCTAAGACTCCCTAAGCAAAACAGAAGGAGATAAGGAAATCCAAAAAAAGCCTCTTTGGAAAGATAAAGAAAGGAATGCAACAGCTGAGGGAGGAAAGGTGACCACTGAGGTAAGTGGAGACATTACCAGTTTTAAACAAAGAACGGGAAAAAAATTATAGAAGGTGACCAGAACAGAGAACTTGTGAATGCTTTGAACTTGTGAATGCTTTGAACTTAAAGGAGCTGAATCTGCATGATCTCTGCTGTAGACCATCTCCAGATTCTCAGGACTCACAGGACATCTGGCCAACAGACTGGTGAGATTTTATTAACAGGGGCTACATATCAGTACTTAGCTCTGCATAGTTGTTTATGATCCAGTAAAGTTTGTCTGTTAGAGGATGGACTTTTTTATCTCAGCTGTTGACTGCCCACTATCCACATCTATCACTTTGGCAACAGATTTGGCGTTTCTGGGTGGGCTTGAAGCTTAAGTGAACTGAGAGAGATAACCCTCCAGGACAAGAAGTTTGAAGGATCACAGTGTCCTTCTCTGAACGTAAGGAAGGTGCCAGTGCTAAGATAACTTTGTTTTGAAATAGGAGCAGTTATCTCCTCGTAGGTTCCTATAAAAGAGATTGGAAATAACTGGAAGTTAGCAATTCATGCTTCAAGTGCCCTTCTCTCCCATGTGGTCACCTGTGGCTTGTCAGGAGGCATACTTGTGGCATACCCAGTGATGCATCTGTTGCTGTGGAGGTCTGATAAGGGCCATGCATCAAACCTTAGGCTAACCAGATGGTCACTGCCTCAGCTGAACAAAGAGGTCACACTAGGAGGTTGGACGGCATCTGCATCTCTATTTCTGTCTTTGATTTGGTAATAGAGGAAGAAAAAGCAATGGAAGACCTTGAGGGCTTCCTATCCAAACCACAACAATGGAAACCACTCTTTTTGGATGTCACTGTTAAATTGACAGAGCCAAAAAGGTAGACAGTATGTTGATTGGTTTGGAGGTGGACCAGATGACTATGGAGGTGGAACACCCCACATAGGGTATGTGATGGTGAGTGTAAGTACTAGCAAAATGATCTGGGGAAGGTTAGTGTCACTTTTTGCTCAGGTTGATAGGTGGCAGCATTAAAAGACATGCTGGTGGATCAGCCACTGCCAAGATCCTGATTCAGATTATTTAGTGAGGAACTGGCTCTTGATCTGGAGGAAAAGGGCATACAGTCAGCAGAGAGTACATGTCCTTTAGCTTCAGCACGCGAGGCCCAGAAGTTTTTAGGAGAGGGCCTGAGCCCTGATCTCAAGTAAGAAGGACAAGGAGCTGTCATGGTTCAAGCTGACTGGGACAAAAAAACCACATGGTCTCCAGCTCACTTCTCGACACCCCCCTCATTTCCACAGTGATGTGGAGGGAGACAATTCAACTAAAAAGGCTCAAGGGTTTCAGATTAAGGATAGAGGAGGATAATAATCTACCATTTAAGATGACGGGTAAAGAACCAGGGTGACGTGGGGAGAAAAACATAAATTTAATCCACCACCACCATTTATGAAGTAGGATAGTGAGAGGAATATGTCAATAAATACGACCCAATCTTAAATACACTTTTCCTCCCCTCCCCCCCGCCCTCCATCTTCCTGGCTACCTCCTCCCTCCCATCAGTGCAAGGGGGCAGAGGTTGGGGGGTGTGGTCCATCTGGCCATTACTCATTGTCCATGGCAGCTCCTCCTTGAGAAAGAGGACTCCTCGCAGTCTCTCCTTCTTGCCACGTGGTGTCCACCTCACAGGAGGCAATGGTCTTCCTCCCTGTGAGTCCCTCAGGGCCATGGATCACTTCA
>NW_009727130.1:5981-8010 GCF_000703405.1 Apaloderma vittatum | reverse complement strand
ACTGGGCACTTCCCACAATAAACACTTTCAGCAAATTCTTCCTCAAGTGCCTTTCAGATGGGTTCGTAGTTGGTGGCTCTGCCCTCCCTGGACCCGTACCCAGCGAGCCTCGCTGCCTGTTTCTGAGCTCACACTAATGAGTTTGTGCTCCCGAAGCTCCTGATTATCCAGACAAACGAGAACAAACCATCCCTGCGACACAGGAATGCTGGACAAATCCCATCACACCGAGCGAGTCGCGCTCCTTTTCCTTCCACATTGCCCAGAACGTACGTTCCAGAACTGAACAAGTGGCTTCATGACATTTATTTGCCACAAATCCCCGCACTGCAGGTGGCCAGCCCAGCGGCCAGGGATAAATGACTGTGACAGAGGTTCCAACATCAAACTGTTTATTACGCTTTTGCCACGCACCTGTGGACAGACAGCTTGGGTTGGGCATCAAGCCCGAAGATAAACAGACACATCTTTATAGAAAAAACATACTTTGGCCATGACTCTTATTAAAAAGGAAAAGAAAAACACGAGCTCTGGGAGCCCATTGGGGAACCAAACTGGCAGCCACAGGCTTCAGGAGAGGGACAGAGAGAGGCCGCACCTTCACACCACGTGTTCAGAAGCAATAATCCGTTCCCCTCCCGTGTTCCTTGTTGTATTTGTCGGTGGACAAACCCTCCGAGGCAGACGAGCGATCGCAGCCCTTCTCCACAGCCACAGGCGCCGATGCCCACGTGGGAAGCTGCGACGGTGCCGTTTCCCCTCTCGTGAGGCCACAAGACCTTCCAGACCTGGCAGAGGGGAGGGATTTATAAACGGAGGGGCCAGAAGGGGTTTCTCCTCCTGCCACGCTCCTGCCAGATGCATTTTCTTGGGCTTAGCAGCAACGTAGGCCAGAAAAGCACTTTTTAGGGAAGATGCGCTCAGTCCCACAGGGCTTGGGCAGCCTCGGCGTGGCAGGGGGGTAAAGCAGGGTCCCTCCCTCTGGTTTGAGAGGAAGAGCAGATTCTGACTCGCTTTTATGGAAGGAGGCAGAAATGGAATGGATTCATGTTTATCCTATGCCAAGTGTTGGTTTTATTAGAAGCCAATTAAAAACTATGTCTAGAGGGGGCTTTTAAGGCTGGAGATGCGTGCAGGGACACGAAATGAAAGTCTCTGTGGGCTGCTGCCTCGCAAAGCCCGGGAGGAAGTTTCACAAAGTAATAAATCATAAAAAGCCCGCTCGGTTTCTTCTGTCTTCCCCTGGGGAGGGACTTGGATCATGTTTCTAATAGCAATGAGGCCTCGAACACTCAGCTTGCAGACAGGGAAACAGTCTCGTAGACTGGAAAGTGCCCAAACCCTGGGACAGAACCCGGGTGGCCTGAGCCCTTCCTCTCCCCAGGTAGCGGAGCCGTCGGAGACGGATGCCCGACGTCAGAGGCATCGGGGCAGACGTCTGTCGCTGGGCAGCCGGAGCCTGCAACGCACCTGCTCACACGAAAAACCCAAACGCAAATCGACCACTGGTGGAAAAAATGGTTTTAATTTCCTAGTGATGAGCCCCTCTCTGCTTAAAAACACCTGCCGAGCTGCCTGCTTTCCCAAGAGTTAATTGCGGAGACACAGTCCCTGATGGTGACAGCTGCTTCCCCCAAGAATAATCCCAGGTTGTGCGAGGAGGGAAGTGCTGCCGCTTCCTGAGGAGCGGTGCTGATCCAGGCAGGAATCGGCTCTTCCCTCGTCTCTGGGAGATGTCGTGGGCGGATGCTCCGAAAGCTCTGATCTGGTGCCATGCCAGTGCCAGGCTCCAGGCTCTCAGGAGGCTCTCAGGCAGCTCTGCCGGCTCTACCGATCGTCCTTTGGGAACGCCGTGGTCCTTTGGAAGCAGTTTCAGTGCTGGCTGAGCATCTCTGCCCGACGGGAAGAGCTCTAACCTGCTCCTTCGCCCACTGCCTGGTTCGTGCTGTCTGCACAGCCTGGGCAGGGCAGTGAGGTTTCTCCCAGGACAGAGCTGGGGGAATCCTGGCAGCGACGAGCCTCCTCGCCA
>NW_009727130.1:0-5905 GCF_000703405.1 Apaloderma vittatum | reverse complement strand
GGGACCACTCGCTGCCGCTGCCCTTCTCCACCAGCCGACACGCCTTGGTTTTGATGCCCACAGCTCTCAGGATCGTGTCCATTTGCTTCATGTAGTCCAGGTGGCCGTTGAGCTGCAAGCAAGGAGAGTGCTGTTAGTGGGGAAGCTGCGGGGAACCTGGCTCGGTCACGTCCTTCATCTCAAACGCCACGCTGCCGCGAGACTCGGGTTTAGCTCTGCGAGGCTGATAGAACAAGGTCTGGAAAAGCGCCGTCACCTGTCAAATAACCTGACCTGGCTGCAGCCTTCGTGGCACAGGCTGCTGCTGGGTTATTTTCCCTCTAAGATGTGCATGTTTAAATGCTCAGACGTTGCTGGGTTACAAACCCCTGGGTTCCGGGGGCCAGGAGGGTAAGATCTACACCCAGGTAGGAGACAAGTTGTCTTAGTTCAATGCCCTGTCCTCTGCTAAATGACATCTCCTCCCTGTGCCTTAGCTCCCTTGTAAAAGCAAATATTATCTTATTTCAATTAGGAGATAGTCATTAAATCTCATAACAGCTACCGAGCGCGTCAAAGTTCTTGGCTGGTAGGTGCTCTGATCTGTCCCAAGCCATATAAAACCAGGAGCCTGGGAGTTATGGGGTCATAAACCAAATTAGAGTCAACAACACGTGCAAAATTCCCCCCCCCGCCATTTTTATTGTAAGGTCATTTCCATGATAAGATAAACCCTTCTGAGATGGGTGTTGAAATGTGTTCTTCCACTCAGGGCACAGGAAGGAGAAAAAACCGCCCCAGCAGGTTATTGTCATACACTAAAGGCTCCCTGGTTGGAAAGGCAGAATCATCGAATAGAATCATTCAGGGTGGAACAGACCCCTGGGATCATCAAGTCCAGCCACTAACCCTGCTCTGCAAAGCTCACCCTGAAACCATCTCCCCCAACCCCACATCTCAACGACCTTTCAACACCTCCAGGGATGGGGACTCAACCACCTCCCTGGGCAGCCTGTGCCAAGCTCTGACTGCTCTTTCCATGAAAAAATTCCTCCTACTGTCGGGTCTAACCCTGCCCTGTTGCAGTTTGCAGCCATTCCCTCCTGTTCTGTCACTAATTATCCGTAAGAAGAGACCAGCCCCAACCTCTCCACAACATCTTTTCAGGCAGTTGCAGAGAGTGATGAGGGCTCCCCTGAGCCTCCTCTTCCTCAAACTCAACAGCCCCAGCTCCTTCCATCGCTCCGAAGCTGCAGTCTCTGTTCGAGGTGCCCTGAAGATCCTCCCAGAGACCCGCCTTTGGGTCTCCCTTGCTGTCACACTCCCAGCAAAATGGGAGCAGAGAAGCACAAGGCAGACTTACTTACGGGGGGGTTTTGGTGGCCAGGAGATGCGCCGTCCCACCAAGCTGGGACCATTTCAAGCCTGTGGACTTCAGCAAAGATTAAGGGGTAGGATGTGCATCCTGAGACATTTTAGCATCTTGGGCAAATTCCATTTCTACCAGTTTAAATCCAGAAGGCTGCCTCGGGCAACGGCACTTCTTAGTTTCCCAAACCTTGCTCGTTAATTAGGGAATGTCCTCAGTGGGGAACACCCGACACCACAGCCCCGGCTTTCATACGAGGTGGCAAAAGCTCTTTGCAGGGCTCCCTGAAGAATCCTCTGCTCAGCTCCCTGCTGGGGTGACCAGCACCTCCTCGACCCCAACCTCACGCAAACCTCCAGTCCTGCACGGGCACGATTCAGACGCTGTTTGCGTGAAGGAGCTTCTTTTTTTGAGGGGTAACATTTGGATGCACTTAGGACTTGGAGCGAAACGAAGGGTTTAATCAGCGCGTTAGTAATGCAATATGTGACTTTAATCGGCCCAGATGGCTCGACAGGCTCTCGATGTTTTGAACAGATTAGTTAATTAAAATAACCGTCGAAGGACTAACGGACTGGCTCTTGAGATGTGTGCATTGTTCGCTGGGAAAGGATGAACCTTTTTACTGCTCCGTAGGGGGCTCGGTGCTGAAGAAAGAAATGAGCCCAGCGTTGGACAAGGAGGAGAGAAACACGGAGGACAGGGGATTGCTGAATTCTCTTGGTTTGCTGTATTCTGAGTCACAGAATCATTATGGTTGGAAAGAACCTTCAAGTTCATCAAGTCCAACCATTATGTGACTCTACCAGGTCCACTTCTAAGCCCTGAGCACCGTATCTTGACGGCTTGATCAGCCTCTGCGGTCATCACCCTCTACCTGCTCAGAGATTTCTCAGCCTGTTACGTCACCTTGTCGTTAGTCACAACGAATTTCCCCCGCCACCCTAAGGATGAGATTTTCCTAACCAGCTCACACTAAAACCACCGGGAATTCCCCTCCCCTGAGCACTCCCAGCTCCGCGAGGTGCCGGGTGCAAGCAATTGTGAAGAGCTGTGCCTGCCCTCGGGCAGCTGGAAGAGAAGCTGAGACCCGAGAGCCATTGAGAAGCCACCAGGTCCCTGCAAAGGAGGCTCCCTCCTGTTTCCAGGAGAGGATTCCATCGAGCCCGGCCGAGGCAAGCCCTGAGCAGCCTGACGGGAGGCAGGACGCTTTCTCTGCTGGACATGAAAGCACCGAGCCAGCAGCAGAAGAACAGCGAACAAACCACGCGGTCACTTTAAAGGCGTGAAGCCACGCCGGTGGGAAAATTCAGCAGTTCCATCTCTCCAAAGCCTGTTTTCATCTGCAACTGGGAAAGCTGAGCTCCACTGGGCAGGCTGTGCCGGAAGAGGGAACATCCACAACATTATAAGGGACAATAAAAACTCGCAAGGGAAATAATTGTTTGAATTTTTGTCCGGAGCAAGTGCTGGGGGAATTTCAGAAGGAAGGGAGCGGAGCGGCGTTCTTGTAACCAAAGCAAATAACGTTTATGCTCGTTGTAAGGAAAAGCAAGCAGTGGGGTAGCTTATCAGCGTGCTGAGGTGACCGCTCCCCTGTTCCATCTGATTTTATGGTTGCTTTGACTCGTTGGACAGCTGCCCGGATCACTGATGGTGCCGCAGGAGCACCGCACGGTGCAGGAAGGTCTCCAGAGGGCTGCGAGTGGGGGCACTGCTCAGGTGGATCGAGAGGAGCCATCAGTTCAGTCAGCCTGGAAAGATTTTCAAGTTCAAATGCACCCAAAAGCGTCAAAACGGAGCATAATCATCTGCGCCTATAAAATTCAAACGGAGGTCTTTTTATTTGGTACAGGAAGTGCCTCTGGTTACGGTGCCATAAAACGCCGGTTCGATTTATGGGCGCTCTGAGGACAAATGATGCCCCCCCTGGGCCTGCAGCCAAGCGGCCGTGGCGGTGAGCTCTGCAGCGCCCGTCCCGCTCCCCGACAGCAGGGACAGGGGACAGAGACCGGCGAGGCTGAGCAGAGATGACAACAGAATCGATTTGCAGTTGCCATGCAGCCCCCTCCAGCAGCGACCTCACAGCTCCGCTCGGTGCCTTCGCGCTTGGTTGTCCCCAGCGTCGCGAAGGAACAGGAGAAGCACCAGCCCGGGATCCATCCGGCTCCTCGAGGACGGAGGAAGGACCCCGACTTCTCTCCGTTTCGGGCTGCAGGGATGCAAGGTGCACCCCGCAGCCCACAGGGGACGCTCTGGAGCCCGCGGAGAAGGGAGGTTCAGCGCGCCACGCCGGCTCTGCCACGGACCCACACGAGCACGGGCAAGGCTCTTACTCCGTCGCAACTCCGCGTTGTATCTCTGTGCTCTATCTCCGCTCCGTACGGCACAAGAAGCCTTCACTCATTCCAGAGCCGACTATTTAAAGCCCCCGTCTGGTTTCATCACAGAACACCGGGTTGGAAGGGACCCCAAGGATCATCCAGCCCAACTCTTGAAGTTAAAGAAATACAGTTTAAGTGATGTGGCCCAGCACCCTGTCAAGCTGAGCCTTAAAACTGTCTAAAGTCGAGGAATCCACCACTTCCCTCGGAAGACTGTTCCAATGTCTAATTGCTCACACGGTGAAAAATTTTTCATCTGGAGTCCAACCTCTCAGGGCATTAATACAGCCAAGAATTTCACCTCTTTGTTTTGTTTTGAGCCCATCGCATCCAAAAAGCAGCTTTATCATGCAGGGGAAAAAAAATAAAAATCCCCTCAAGTCTCTCCAGAGCTTCGTTACTGCAGCAGGAGCAGTCCTGCCCACCCTGCAGCTTCAGGATTCCCTCAGGACAACAGGGAAAACGGTGTTTTAATGGAAAACGGCGTTTTGTCCGGGGGGAAAAGAGTGGCCAGAGGGAGCTGTGGTTCCTGAAGCTCAGGTAAGAATCCCACCTCGCTTTCCAGCTGCCGTGGGAAGATTGACTCCACCTCAGCCTGACTCAATACACGTTTACTCTCCCGTTTCTAAAAGGGGCGATGGATTTATCACCTCGGAAGAGAACCGGCGTGCAACCTGCCCCCTGAAACAGCCCGTTTTGGGGTGGGGTTGGTAATAAAGGGAAGAGGCTCCCAAATGCCGCTGTTGCTTGCCAAAAACTCCTCCGTTCTGAATCACGCCTCTGAGCCCGCCTCCTCCAGGAGGTGGCAAAGACTGAGCAATACGGGGATACGGGGCTCTGCCACGTTATAGAATTATTAAGCTTAGAAAAGACCTTGAAGATCATCAAGTCCAACCTTCAAAGCAACACCAAACTGTGGCCCCAAGTGCTAAATCTACACATTTTTTGAACACCTCCAAGACTGGCGACGCCACCGCTGCCCTGGGCAGCCTGTGCCAGGGCTTCACTGCTCTTTCAGTAAAGACATTTTTCCTCATAGCTAATTTAAACCTCCCCTGGTGCAACTCGAGGCCATTTCCTCTTGTCACTCAACACACCGGCGTCCCTGCCGAGCTGTCGGGCTCCTCCAGTCAGCGTTATTCCCACGTGCCAGGGTACATCGTGCGTTCAGCCGGGCAGAAGACTCCTGCCTCCATCCACCGACGGCAAAGCCCTCGCGCTGCCCGGGCGGGGAAATACGGTCGGACCCGGCAAAAGCCGGTGGTGGAGCAGATTCCCTTCTGGAGAATCAGAAGAATGTGAAATGAACCTTGAAGGAGGCTGAATGAAGCTAAAACAGAAATAAAATTCTTCTGTTTGGGTTCTTAGGAAGCAAAGTTTTCCAAAAGCGAGGGCGGTGAACACGTCCACTTATTCAGAAGTTGGAATTTAAAAGAACTTATTAAAAAGAGCGAATTGGGCATCGGGTGATATCCTGAGCGTTACCAGCCCTGGCTCTCAGCAGAAGAGAAGCTAATAAAAATATATTTGAGGAAAACTTGATAGAGCTGAATTTATTTTGAAAATACTGTCAATGTCATTTGCATTATTCTGCTTCAGTGTTTCTGCTCTGACAGACTGACGGAATCGAGACTGGAGCGATTCAGCTGACGTTAATGGGCTTCGCTTTTAAATCATCCCTGCACACAATTATAATTGTCACGACTAGAATAAGTCACTCAATTCTTATTTTCCTTCTCGTCTGAAAACTAGCTCAAGCAGTAAAAGTTAATACAACAATGTTTCTTGCCCTGGACTTCAATTTTTCCATGTGATCACCTTATTGATCACTTATTGATCGAGTCACTCACAGCCCTGGGACAGTAACTGCAGGACGTCACCCTCAGACAGCACTCGGGCCAATTTCCCACCAGTACAGGAAGTTTTTTCTATCAAACGTTGTTGCATTTTGTGGGAACACATCAATGTTGAAAATTCTGGGTAAGCACAGTGTTGGGTTTGGGTTTTTTTTTTTTCTGGATTCATCCACTGCTGAAAAACTCCACCAGCTTTACTCTCAGTTTACCTTCACTGATTCCAAGAGGACTGTAGGACGGAGAAGAGTAAAGAGCAGAAAATAACAAGAAAACAGACGAGGTACATGAATCATAGAATCCTAGAATGGCCGAGGCTG
>NW_009727129.1:0-444 GCF_000703405.1 Apaloderma vittatum | reverse complement strand
CTCCCTAGGCAGTCTGTTCCAGTGTCTCACCCCTCCTTCCGTGAGGAATTTCTTCCTAATGTCCAGTCTAAACTTGCTCTATTGCAACTTGAAACCATTCCCCCTGGTTCTATCTCTTTGTTTTTTTCATTTCTGGTCCTAACAAAAGGCTATCTACGGCAAGGCCATTTTTTTTTTTTTTGCTTGCCAGTAACTTGTTGCTGTGAGGCATGTTGATTTAAATGGACTATTAAAATGCATAGCTGTTAATTGATAAAAGTGGTGTTTGGACCTTTGGTATGATTCACCTTAGTTATGACCAGAGAGTCAGTGAACCTGAGTCATAGCCCTGAAAGCTTGTGATGTGGCCTAACTTCTCATTGTTAAAAGCAGGACTCCTTCCTGTAGTCAACTAGGGGTTTTTTTGGTGGGTGCTGGGAGTCAGAGGTTATTTTCATTTAATTC
>NW_009727128.1:10723-14226 GCF_000703405.1 Apaloderma vittatum | reverse complement strand
GGAGAGCTGCAAACGTCTGAAGACGCGCAGAAGGGCTCCTGCAGGGCCACTAATTCATTTTCCAGACATTTAGGAATAACAAAATGTTTTAATGATTTCTTAGGGGAATTAGGGAGACGTATTTTTGTCCTCATTAAATTTTCTCCTGCGCTACGAGAACCAAATGTCAGCGCGGTTTCCAGAACCCAGTTATCTTCCCTCCCCACCTCCCCTTGCCCACCCGCCGGGCTCCTCCTGCTTGCCCATGGATGCACACACATGCAAACCCCAAAACTGCTCCCCTGTGTGCTCTGCATCCCTGCTCCTCCTCCTCCCCTCCCTCTGCTCTCACGCAGCATCCATCTCTTGCTCCCCTCCCGCTCCCCAAATCCTCCTGCCCCTCGTTTTGTCCCTGTCTGTTCCGTGTCCGTGTGTCTCTCGACAGGCAAACTCTTTGTGGAATACTTTACAAGCGCCACATAAGTCCTGATTCGACATTTTTTGCTTTGAATGGCTGCTGTCAACACAAATCTCTGGCAGAGACTGTAACGGAGCCTGATTGCTCAGCAAGTATTTTGATAAGTGAGCTGGCTGTGTGTCTGTAATTACGGGAGAAAACCGTAAATCTTTTGGATATTGTTCACACAGATGTGGCGTGAAGGGAAGGGGGGGAAGCAGTAAAATGTGTTAAAAGCATAATTAATGTCATTGTTGTTGGGGATGATTTGATTTAGGGCTGACTTTGACTCGTAGAGGGATTTGCAGGGCGCCAGTGGATGCATTTGAGGAGGTTGGGATGGGGAGGAAGCGCCACCGCTGTGGGAGAGGCGACGGCACTGCGGGTGTGCCGGGGCGCTACCGTGGACGCACCGTGTGTGTGTCTGGATGCGTTAGGGATGCACTGTGGGTGCCCCATGGGTGCCTTGTGCTCCTTTCGGAGCCAGGCAGCAGCATGGAGATGTCACCCTTCAGCCTCTGGCGTGGAGACTTCAGCCGAAAACCGGGTCGAGCGGCTGAACCCTGCTCCTCAGGGACACGGGCGCACACTCAGGAAAAGGTGATGAGCACCCGGACCCATCCTGCCATCCCATGTGTGCTCTAGCACCTGCGTGGTGCTGCGATGGGGGTGTTGGGGAGTGGGTTCGCCAGCGACCCAGACCCCCTCCAGCATCAGGAAAGCCCCTCCAGCTCTGCTCCCCCATGCCAGAGCTGGGCACACCAGGGGGGACCCCTGCTCAGCGCTCCTGTCCCTGCTGCAGCACTGCCAGGGCCACAAAAGGACGGCCAATAACGCCAGCTAGTGGCAGCAATTATTACATATATATAAAATATATCTGTGTCTATATATGTGGGTGAACGTGTGCTCGGGTTTGAATGCCTCCTCTCTCCAGCCCCGTGACAGGAGGGTTTGTTGGCCATCTGCACGGCGTGAGCGTGGTGCAAAACTTGGTGTAAATTTGGTGCAAAACTTGGTGTAAATTTGGTGTGAGCATGATGTGAGCTCGATGCCGGGTCCTGGCAGCTCCATGGTGCATCCGCACACCTCACATGTGGTGACAGAGCCAGCCCCACAGCCGAGGAGATATCAGCGTGATGTAATTAATCCAGCCGGGTGTTTTGTGTCGGTGCTCCCCAGCTGATGTTGGGAGAGGAGCTGAAGCGCCTCTTGTTCTTTTCCCTTCTAAACCTCCACTCCCAACCACTTCATCCCGGGATGTCGGCTCCAACTGAGCACTGGGGCATCGCCCCGGCTATATTTCAGGCGTGGGGCTGTGGGTTGCGGGAGGGAAAACGCAGACCTGAGGAAAATCACTTGAGCTTTATCGCTCGGGCCAGTTCCTCCCGTATTATTTCTCATCACAGAGACAAGAGGAGTTGCCAGCATGGATGGGACGGGTTCTGCCCCAGCATTTATCCCTGTGGGCAGGTTGGCATGGAGCCACCAGGGCTAGGGGAGCACAGGGAAGACCCCTAGCCCGCACCGCCTGTGAGCAGGGGCCCAGAGCGCGGGGTTTAATTAGCTGTATCGTTATCTCAGCTCGCGTACTTACGGGTGTTACTAATGGTTGCGAGAGCATCCCGTCAGGTTCGGGGCTGTGCCGGATTGCCGTGACCCTCTTTGATGGCGCATCCTTGGGTGGGGAGCCTGCCCAAGGGATGCTGAGCTGTGGCGTGCCGTGAGCCCAAGGATGCCAAGCTGGAGGATGCTGTGAGCAGCGCAGGAGGGTCCCATAGGCAGCCGAGTCCCCATTTCAGCGCCAAAGCCGGCAGCGTGCAGGCAGGGCTCAGCACCTCCCTCTGCATGCATCCCTGTGGCCGGGATCTGGGCACAAACTCCGTGTCCCGGCGCATCTGCAGGGTCTCTGTCACACTCAGCGGAAAGAAGGGGGGATGTTCCCCGCAGAGAAGGCTTTTGGTGTGGCAGGTGCTGCGGTGGGGCCCTTCACCCCATGGCAGCGATGCTGCGGGATGAAAGGGCAGCGGTGGATGGGGGGCACCCCTAAACCCCATTTTGGGGGATGCATGTCTTGGCTTCACTCATTTGCAAGGAGCATCCGTGCTGGGCAGTTGTGGGGAGGATCACAGGCCGAATCCTGTGTCTTTCAGGCAGGTTCACCCCAAAGATGCTGTGGTTGGGCTATGCTGGAGCAGCCCCAGACCACCCCAAAACCCGTGTGGCACCAGATCCCCCTCATCCCACACTGCTGCCAGCTCAGCTGGGCGCTCGCTGAGCAGAAGAGCTGCTCTGTGTCCTGTTCTTCATGGAAGCAGACGTTTGTTTAATTTTTTTTCCATCACCCTTATGATTTTTTACCTTTGGATGCCTGCCACGTGTCCATGCCGTACAATAGTGCACCCGGCTCTGTCCCACTTCCCTGTTTATCTAACTTTTTGACCCTGGAGAATTCGAATCTATTTTCTTTCCTCTTATTTTCTAAAAAAAAAAAAAAAGGCCAAAAAAACCCAGCCCACAACCCAAACCTATATTAACCTGGCTCAATAGGAGGCATTTTCTTGAACTTATTAAAAAATCCAGACTTGTAAATTAATTTGTTCATGTTGTACAATGGCAGTGCAGATGGACTCATTAGCATGCACACAACAAATAATTATAGATGAATTTTTAGCTGGCCCGCTTAATGGGCTTGCTGGGTTAATTATGTCAATGTATAATTACATCAGCCCTGGGAGACATAATGGCACACCCTGCTGAGCAGACACTAGCTAATGATGGTGTAATGCTGACAGAGGGAAGACGGACGGCTCTGAAAGCACCTGCTTACCTCGGCACAAACCGCCATTGTCCGCGCCCAAAACGGGCCGGCGCTGGTGGCACCGGGGCCACCGGTGCTGCGGGGGCCACCAGTTTGCTCAGGGAGGTGATGCCACCCACCCCTGCCCCAGCATCTGATGCTCGATGGGGCCGAGAGGTGGCCTCTTTGCACCCAACGTCGCATGAGGGTGCGCGCCCTGGTTTGAAGCGGGGTGAGGAGGAGGGTGGGTAGCAGGTCCCTGGAGGGAGT
>NW_009727128.1:9654-10682 GCF_000703405.1 Apaloderma vittatum | reverse complement strand
CCCGCCCGTGTGCTGGAGGGTGCCCGGAGCCTGGAGGACCGGTTGCAGCAGCTCCAGCGCCTCGAGCCCGAACCGCCCCCCCTGAAAGATCTCAGTTGCCCCTGGAAGAAGCGCACGGAGCTCGTCAGCACCAAAGGTACCCCCCGGCACCGGTTGCCCCATCACATGTGGGTGCCCGTAGCCGAGTCCCACCATGTGCCTCTGAGCATCCCCGGGATGCAGGCTCAGGGCTCTGGCCCCGTTGGCCACCGCTGCTGTGCCCAGCATAGCTGTGTGAAACGTGTGTCCCCCCACCCAGCAGAGCGCAGAGAGGGGACGTCGCCAGCAGCCGGGCTCACGACAGCGGCCGAGCCCCCGCTTTCCAGCATCGAAGGCAAAGCAGCGTGCACAGAAGCCTTGCTGCAGAGAAATGAGGCAGAAAAGCAAAAGTACGTGAGTACCGGAGAGGGAGTCATTCCGGGGTGCTGCAGGAACACCCTCCTACACAGGGGTGTCCCTCTGTCCTTCCCTCTTCTCCTTTCCCTTGCACCTCTTTTGCTCTCTGGATTGAGAGCGGACTCATCCTGTCCAGAAACCTGATACAAGGTCCTGGGTGCTCGGCACGTCTGTCTGTCCGTCCGTCCCGGATCCCAGGCAGTGTTGGGGCAGAGGCAGGGCAGGTCCCTGCTGCCAGTACCTCATGCCGTCTCCCGGCACGTGGTTTTGCTCGGACAAATGGGTTAAATCCAGGTTGGTGGATGAACCTCATTAAATGGCCTTTTAATTTGGAGGCTCCAGCTTTCTCTGTGCCTTCATTGTCATTCCTTAACACGCTGCACCGGGAAACAAATGAGGAATCTTTAAACCCTAAATTGCAGATCTCTGTGAGTAAGTTCCTGGCAAGTGCAGGCTATAAATAATGCAGAATAACTTTTCCCTGATTGCTTCCCCCCGCCCCCCTCCAATTAATTACAGGCGGGGATGGGCTGCCACCCCCCCTATCAGAGGGGCTTCAGGCACAGGGATCAGGACTATTTTCAGCCCAAAGC
>NW_009727128.1:7316-9638 GCF_000703405.1 Apaloderma vittatum | reverse complement strand
AGGACTATAAACCCCTTCACATCAAGGGGTAGCACAGCATGATCACGGCATCCACTGATGGGTCTTTACACGGCGTGCCCAAGCGATGGGGTAGAGGAGGGGTCGCAGTGAGGGGGGTCTCCTTGAAATCTCGGTGGGGGCTGCGGGGTCGGCACGGCCGCAGTGGCACCCGCCTGCCGCTGATGCCAGTCTCTCGCAGGGGGCTGCAGGAAGCACAGGTCACTTTGGCCGCTCGGCTGGGGGAAGCAGAGGAGAAGATCAAAGTGCTCCACGCAGGTACGGTGGGCAGGGGCTGCCGGACGCGGGAGGGGCAAGCTCCCACCCCATGGCTCACCTTCCTCTTCCTCCTCCCAGCGCTGAAGGCCACCCAGACGGAGCTGCTGGAGCTGCGGTGTAAATACGACGAGGAAGCCGCGTCCAAGTAAGTTGCCGGCGATGCCTGGCCGTGCCTGGAGGCCGTTGGCTGAGCCGAGCCGTCTGCGGCAGTGCCGGGTCATCCCTGCGGTGCTGTGAAATGTCTCGAGGAGCTGAGATACTTGAAGCAACCACAGGAGCACCCTGAATCATGGGGCTCCCTATATTTAAGATGCTTGCCTGTGCCCTCAGCTGCGGCTCTGGCCATGGAGGGCTGTGTCCGTGCCTCCGTGCCGGCTGACGCCTCTTGCTTTCTCATCACAGGGCGGATGAAGTAGCCATGATCATGACGAACCTTGAAAAAGCCAACCAGGTGAGCTGGGAGGTGACTTTCCAGCCACAGCGGAACATGTACCCTGCTCTCCTTCCACCCTGACATATACCCCAACACCACATCTAGCCTTCCCTACCTGACCTTCCCTTCCCATTCATTTAGATGTAGTGTTGGGGGAGACGGTTTAGGGGTGAGCTTTGTAGAGTCGGGTTAATGGTTGGACTCGATCCCAAGGGTCTTTTCCAGCCTGAATGATTCTATGATTCCACCTCTGGGGCTGGTGGGGTTCATCTCGCAAAGCCCAGGTGCTGCACCCACCTCAGCACCCTGAGCATCTGCATGGCCTGGATGTCTGTCCCCAGAAATGGTCCAGGGTGGTCAGGCTCCAGGACTGAGAAGCCCTACAAAGGGGAGCCACAGTGGCTCCTCCAAACCAACCCTGTGAAACCCTTTGCCTGGTGTTGGGAGTCACTGGTGTGTTTGGGCTTCAGCCAGGCTTCATTTTGGCTGCCAGAGCCGATGTTTGTCACCTCCAGCCTCTCCCCGGCATTTCTGGGCGTGACCCACCAGCCTGGTGTGGGTTTCTGGCATAATTACTTGTGGTGCTATCCATTCCTACTCATTAGTTTTATTTCATTCTGAAAATACAGGGACAAATTAACGCACGTGGATAATCAAAGAGGCTTAAAGAGCAATTTGCATGTAAATACAGCCTTTTGGGTGGAAAAATAAGCAACATCCCGGAGGTGTGCTGCAGCCAGTGCCCAGGGATGGTGACTGGGAACTGTTTTGGGATATGGGGAGCCAAAACACTTGGGAGGGCTTACGGTGATGGTGGTGGGAGCAGGGTGCTCAGGGTCAGCATCGATCCTGGGTCCCTGCTCTGCCCCATGTCAGACGGGATGAGGCACAGCCTGACACGCTTTCTGCTCTTTTGCAGCGAGCAGAGGCGGCTCAGAGGGAGGTGGAGAGCTTGCGGGAGCAGCTGGCGGCCGTGAATAGCTCCCTGCGCCTGGCCTGCTGCTCCCCGCCGGGCGCTGCTGGGGTGAGAGCACCCCTCGAGGCCGGCAGCATCCCATCGTGACCGAGAGCATCTATCACAACCAGGAGCATCTCATTGCACTTGGGACCACCCTCGTCATAGTTAGGAGCACCCCATAGCAGCCTGGAGCACCCTGGCGTGTTTAGGACCATCCCAATGCACTTAGGAGCACCCCGTTACGTTCAGGAGCACCTGTTTGCATTCAGGAGCACCCACTGTGTTCGGGAGCAAGCCCAAAATTCCCATGCCCGTGGCGTTTTTCCACCACAGGGGTGGTAGTGTTGGCTGTGCCCTACCTGCTCCCCCAACCTCCTATGGGGAAGGGGGACATGGACCCCCATAGCACCGAGCAGATGTACCTGCGAGACCTGTAAGGTCTGTCCCGCCCCAGGGCTACATCGCCCTGGGTCCCTGTCCCACAGGGCTGAGTTCGGGGCTCACCCGCTCCCCGTGGGGACGCGTCGGATGGGGAGGGTGGCCCTTGTCTCCACGTTGAGTGGCCGGGAGCTGACGGTGTCCCCTCTCCCGGCAGGACAAAGTGAACTATTCCATGTGCTCAGGGTCAAGGCTGGAGGCGGGTCTGGCTGCCCAG
>NW_009727128.1:6852-7169 GCF_000703405.1 Apaloderma vittatum | reverse complement strand
GGGTGCCAGGGAAGGGGGCGGTGTGGGTTTGGCGATGCCGGGTGTGCGAGGACTCTCTTCCTTCTGCTCCGCAGAAGCTGGAGGAGAAGCTGCAGGCACAGGCGGACTACGAGGAGATCAAAACGGAGCTGAGGTATGGCTCAACCAGCACCCTTGCCTGCTGCCAGCCCGTCCCCTGGCCAACCGGGTGCCACCAGCACCCACCCTTGACGGCACCGAAAAGCCATGCCTGCCGAGTCACCCCCCTTGTCTCCCTCCCAGCATCCTGAAGGCGATGAAGGTGGCCTCCGCCAGCTGCAGCCTCCCCCAGGCAAGTG
>NW_009727128.1:6430-6658 GCF_000703405.1 Apaloderma vittatum | reverse complement strand
TAGGGTCACGGGGTCCCGCGCCCTCCCCGGTCCCACTGGGAACATCCCTGGGAATGTGGGCAGGATCCTGCTCCAGCTAGGGGAAGGAGCCTGGAGCCAGCAGGGGGAGGACAAGGGGTGGGATGCTACCTGGGGAAACTGAGGCAGGAGATGCTGGGATGCCCTGCTGGCTCTAGCACGTCTCCCTCTCTCATTCACTTCTAGAGGAGGATCACTCCGAAGATGAGT
>NW_009727128.1:6081-6359 GCF_000703405.1 Apaloderma vittatum | reverse complement strand
CCCCTGCGCCCCTCCCACCTCCAACCGGTGCCAGCGTGGCCCCTGACGGCCCACGGACTTTCTCGCTGTCCCCCTTCCCAGGGGGCGAGCGACTTCCGGGCGACCCCAAGCCCCCCCACCTCCCGCCACCTGCCGGAGGGGGACCATCCTTACCTTCCACCTTCTTCGGGGCCAAAAGCAGCACCACGGCCCCTGGCACTGCACCAGCCACCAGCCCGCCCGGCGAGCCATCCGAGGGCAGCGCCGGCAGCTCCGCCGACGAGGAGCAGCTGGGCACA
>NW_009727128.1:4162-5990 GCF_000703405.1 Apaloderma vittatum | reverse complement strand
CCGGCCCAAGCCCTGGCGCAAGCTGACGGTGAAGGGCAAGGAGCCGTTCATCAAGATGAAGCAGTTCCTCTCCGACGAGCAGAACGTGCTGGCCCTGAGGACTATCCAGGTGCGCCAGAGAGGTGAGTGGTTGGGTGGCCCTGGCCGACAGGTCCTGTCCCGCGATGCTGTGCTGTGGGATCCCCTTCCTGTTCACCCCGGCAGCACCTGAGGGTGCCCCGTGCCGCAGCGGGGATGCCCACAAAACAGGCAGGGACACGCACGGAGTCACCGGTTGCACTCTGGGATGGTCTCTGGTGGTCACTCAGCTTGCCCTAGGTGGGATGGAGCTGGCCATGGGCTGGGAGAACGGAACCCTGGCAAACGGTAGCAATTAACAACAACCTGTCGTTGTGGAAGCTGCATCCCCGGACGTGCTTTCCTCATTTATTCTGACAAGTGCCATTTAATTATTCATCAGACTGTTTCGTGGTGTATGAATCGATGTGCTTGGGAATATTTCGTTAAAATAATGAAGCCTTAATGCTGTGGGAACTCAGCATGGCGTCGGCACCGCCGTGAAATGGTAACGCCCAGCTCTGTGGACAGCGGCTCCTGGCCCCACCTCAGCGGTGCCGGCAGTGGTCACTCGGGTTCCCACGGTGGCACATGTCCATGGTCCACACATCTGCTGGTGTTTTGACCTGGTTGGCTCTGGTTTATCCCCTGGATCAGATCCAGTATTAACCACAGCCCGGAGGGCACAGTGCCAGGGATGGGGGTCACAGTCCCTGCGACTCCGCTGAGTGCCCCGTGCGCCGGAGGGGGAACGGGTGCCCTTGGATGGGGCGAGGAAGGTGGCTGGGATATGCCATGCCGGAGGCAAGAGCTGGCAGCTGGGGCAAACAGGGCTCCCCGCGCTCCAGCTGGCGCCTAATTGAGAGTGACATTTGTCTTAAAACCAGCATCCCTAAAAATAACTGAACATGAGGAGCAGCAAATACTTCCTGACATACAAGCAGAGCTTGTAAAACCAGTGCCGGTGACAAAGCTGTTATCCTGCCCCTTTGATCAGGTAGCATCACGCCGCGGATCAGGACGCCAGAGACCGGCTCCGACGACGCCATCAAAAGCATCCTGGAGCAGGCGAAGAAGGAGATCGAGTCGCAGAAGGGAGGTAGGTGCTGGGGTGTGGGTCAGTGCCCAAGTCCCGTCACTAACCCCACAGCTGGGGCACAATGAGCTTTATTTGGCATTTTTCCCACTGACATCCGCAGAGATTTGGGGGGAAACACTGGTAAATGCCATTAGGGACAGAAGACACGGAAGCGTTTGTACATGGACTTTTGGAAACTTTGGGTCTAGTCTTTCCTCTGCCCCTGCCCCGAAACAGATGATTAAATGAGAATGCACAATCCATCTGGCATGAGGAATCATTAAAGCAGCTGCTCTCGCAGTCAATTACAAGAAATGAAATACATTAAAGCAGGTAGTCTGCTGAGAAAGCAGAATCCCAGAGAATTGAATTAGACGGGAATGGTGGAAAAACAGACAGGGAAAACAAACGTGTTTGTCTATTGCCGTCATTGGTAATGAGATTTATTTTGCAATTGTCAAAAAAGAAGCTCACTTTGGACCGGGGGTGTCGCAGCATTTGCTTTGTGCGTGCTGCTGGTCGTTCTTCTGAAGTGCACCCACGCTGGGCGTCCACCTGATGGAGAGTGCTCCAAACCAGATCGGGAGAAAATCCCTTTTCTTCCACATTTTGAATTATGGCCACATGGTAAAATGTGCCATGCTGCACCTTGGGGCTCCTCTCACCCCTTTAACTTTGCAGGCGAGCCCAAAA
>NW_009727128.1:2755-3420 GCF_000703405.1 Apaloderma vittatum | reverse complement strand
GCTGGAGCTGACGCGGCAGGGCAAGGAGAAGTTGGCCAAAAACGGCATCTGCCAGAGGATCTTCGGAGAGAAGGTACCGGCCTGGAGAAGGGGGGTCTAACGTCCCTTCTGCTTCGTGACTCAGAGCCTTGGGCTCGTCCACCAGCTCCTTCCAGGGTCCCCGCTCTCCCCAGTGGGTTTCCTCTTTGGAGGATGCTGAGTCCTCAGGGTCTGACCCAGCCCCAAGCCACCTTCCAGTGAGCACCACCAACTGGTTGGTGGCCCATCCCACGAGGATTGCCCTGTGCCCTGCGCAGAGCCTTGCAGGGACTATCCTCCCAGCCCCATGGGTATCCCAAGGGGACCCACCACAGTCCCAGCACCCAAGTCTCGGGGGGTCTGAACGTGCCGTGGGGCCAGGAGCTTGGCAACAGCTGACAGCCTGCTTCCCTCAGCATGGGGACGGAGGGCAGGCAGCAGCCCGGCACTGGGGGGGTCATGTCCCGGCCCCGTTGGGTGACACCTGCGTGGTGCCTAGGTTCTCGGGCTGTCCCAGGGCAGCGTGAGTGACATGCTGTCGCGACCCAAGCCATGGAGCAAGCTGACGCAGAAGGGTCGGGAGCCTTTCATCCGCATGCAGCTCTGGCTCACCGACCAGCTGGGCCAAGGCATCAGCCAGCAGCCGA
>NW_009727128.1:2355-2711 GCF_000703405.1 Apaloderma vittatum | reverse complement strand
CAGGTGCCGTGGGTGCTTCTGCCTCCACCCCCTGCATCCCAGCGTCCAGCATCCTGGGCAGCCTCTTTCATCTCCTTCTTCTCTGAGGCATCCAACTCATTTTGAACCCCTTTAATGAGGCACTTGGACAATTTAGGGCTGCTACACAGATCCTCAAATGTTGTTTTGTCAGAAACGGGTTTTGAGAGTCATCTAGTTACAAAAGAAAAAAGAAAAATAAGAAAGCCACAACAAAAATCTTTGGCTTTGTGCCTGACATCAAGTAGCAACTATTTGGATTTTTTTATGTTAGTGGTGTTTTCCCTCTTTAATTATTCCACCGGCACCTCCCACCGGCATCCTTCCTCTCCAGAAGG
>NW_009727128.1:1900-2191 GCF_000703405.1 Apaloderma vittatum | reverse complement strand
GCCAGGAGCCACTCACCTTGGCTTTGGAGAGCAGCAAAGAAAACCAGCAGCCCGAGAGCCGGTCAACACCTGCGCTGGGTGGGAAGACGTACCCCAACAGCCAAGGACCCGTGGGCATCCAGGAGATCGTTGCCATGTCCCCGGAGCTGGACACCTACTCCATCACCAAGAAGGTCAAGGAGGTCTTGACGGACAACAATTTAGGTGCGGACCCTCTCTCCACCCGGGTTTTCGGGAGCTGCTGGTGAGGCTGCATGGATGCATCACCCCAATTCCCCTGGCCGCAGACTC
>NW_009727128.1:1469-1735 GCF_000703405.1 Apaloderma vittatum | reverse complement strand
CCAGCGGCTGTTTGGGGAGAGCATCCTGGGCCTGACGCAGGGCTCGGTGTCCGATCTCCTCTCCAGGCCTAAGCCATGGCACAAACTGAGCCTGAAGGGGAGGGAGCCCTTCGTCCGCATGCAGCTCTGGCTCAACGACCCGCACAACGTGGAGAAGCTGCGTGACATGAAGAAGCTGGAGAAGAAAGGTGAGGGCGATGCAGCTCTGGTGGGTTCACGGTGGTGGACGGGCTGGCGGGGGGCCGCCCCGGGTGCGGAGGGGGGCG
>NW_009727128.1:0-1294 GCF_000703405.1 Apaloderma vittatum | reverse complement strand
AGGAGAAGGAAGCCCTGAAGAAAGCATACCAGCTGGAGCCCTACCCCTCCCAGCAGACCACCGAGCTGCTCTCCTTCCAGCTCAACCTCAAGACCAACACCGTCATCAACTGGTTCCACAACTACAGGTACGGCCGCTCCCGGGCTTCAGACGTCTGGTGGTGCTGTGCCACCAAGGTGGTGTCACCATTCTTCTTCCAGCCCTCCCAGTTCCTCTTACGTAGACAGGGAGGTGCAGACCTATGCGTGGTCACTGGAGGTCCCCAGGTGCAGATTGCAGCTCAAACAGTGCATGTGCCTTTGCTGACGGGTGGTCAAGAGATGGTGACCACCTTGGCCAAGTCATATGGAGCATCTAAAGAGGTTTGCGTGCATGGGACACCACTTGCCACCAAGCAGGAATTCCATGATGGGTGGAGGGAAGCCTTGTGGAAGCTCCTGGAGCCCAGGATCCGTCTGCACAGCAGCCTGGCCCAGGGGAGCAGCGCAAGCGTCATCCTCACGCACTATTGCAGGTGGACACGTAGCTCTTGAGTCCTCCTCCGACCCATGCAAGAGCTGCCCACTCTCTGGGTTGACAGCACAGGTGATGGGTTTTGTCCCCTTCCTCTATGTAAACCGGTATCAAAAGACATGTAAGTGCTTGTGTCGAGTCTGCAGAGCCTCCGACTCCACTAACATAAAGTAGACAGTCAATATTTATGGGAGCTGGTCAAGATTTCTCGCATGAAACCATTGCATGGGAGAGAGCTTGAAAAATCAGGGGGTTTTTGACTAATGGTTTTTTTAAACCTGTGACCTTTCCCCTTGCGTAGTTCCAGAAAAGGCTCTCCTGCCCTTGGTAAGCGTAACTGCCCTAAACATAACCCTTGGAAAAATGTGACGTATTCAACAACAACGACAAAAAAAGATAGTGGGAAACACTTGCAAAACTGGTTCAGTTTGGCTGGAAACAGCCCAAAGTGTTGCAAAATCTATTCACTGTGTTCAAGGGGTAGTGATTTCCCACCCCCTCCTAAAAAAAAAATGTTTTAAAGGCCAGCAAGGTGGAGTTTAACACCTCAAGCGGTGTTGTCTCATTTTTCTGACTGGAGATGCTTCCCCGAGACAGTCGGCTTTCACCGACCCTCTGCTGTTGTGTCCCGGCAGGTCGCGGATGCGGCGGGAGATGTTGGTGGAGGGCACACAGGACAACGACACAGACCCAGAGCAGAGCGGTGGGGCGACTGTGCCTGGGCGCCGGGCCCCCCAGAGCCCTGATTCGGACGCCGAGGACCGTAAACCCATGTTTTGTG
>NW_009727127.1:5538-5844 GCF_000703405.1 Apaloderma vittatum | reverse complement strand
ACAAAACCGGGACGAATTTCTGGAATGTCTCAGTGATGAGATCTGTGGATTTTGCCAGAAAAAAGTTCTCGGCTGAGAAATTGTCACCGTTTTTGTAGCTATGTTTTTTTCTTCTTTTCTGTTTTTTTCCTCTTTCTTTTCTCTTTTCTTTTCTTTTCTTTTCTTTTCTTTTCTTTTCTTTTCTTTTCTTTTGCTTTCTCTTTTTCCTTTTATTTCATTTTATTTTTTTTTAATCTGGGCTGGAAATTTTTCACATAAATGTCTTAAGTGAGAAATGACCGTGCTGGCTGCCCCGGCCAAGGTGCC
>NW_009727127.1:2758-5104 GCF_000703405.1 Apaloderma vittatum | reverse complement strand
TTCCCGCGCCGATGTCATTTCTGTTGGTTCCTCCCGGGCCAAGCCCGTCCCTTTGGACTCCCCTGTAGCACCGACCCTTTTACAGTAAACGTGAACCTTTGTATCGTCAAAAAAGAGAAAAAAAGGTAATTACTGTATTTAACTTTCCCTCTTATTTAGTGCGTTCTTATCGAGTGTATTTTTCCTTTGCATCACTTTAAAGAAAAGGGGTGGGGGGCGAAGAAAAGCAGAGGAGCTAAGGGTCTGTGGGGGTCCCACCCGGTTGGGCATCACGGCTCCCGCCCGGGCGGGGTTTTTTCAGGCAGTGCCACCGGGCTCGCAGAGCTGCAGCCTGTGGCGCGCGTGCCGGTACGCACCAAGCATCCCTGGCTCCGCTCGGCACTTTGGGAGGGTGTCTGGGGATGCAGCTGGGAGGTGCCAGCGGCCCCACGCCTCGGCTTTCTCACGGTGTTCGCAGCGAGCGGTGACAGGAGGAAAGCGAAGCCGCTGGACGGGGCTTTGCGTGTCACTCACATGTGTCTGCGCGGCCACACGGGTGGTCACTGGCACAATCCATGTCCTCATCACCAGGGACTGCCCCGCTACGTGCCACAGCATCCCTGGCTTTTGGGGTCTCACCGGGGTTGGGGACAGGGGACATCACCTGCTGGTGGCAGAGGCTGCTGGGAACACACCCATGAGCCCAGCCAGGACGGGGATGGGTTCATTACAAAACGACTGGAACAGGACCCAGGAACCGAAATCAAGAGCTTCCAGGAAGCTGGAGACAACCTTTGGAAGCCACGAGGAGCTCGGAGAATTGTTTGTCTTTTCCTGAGCCCAGGTGCTTTTGGCTGAACCATCCCCGCGGTGTCCAGGTCCATCCGTGCTCCAGCCACGCTGGAAAAGGGTTTTCAATGAACTAAAAATGTCACGTGCAGAAGCTGGCGCTTGGCGCTGGGCATGCTCCCCGTCCCAAAGCAGGGACGAGCAGCCATCGCCCCTTCCCCAAAAGAGGAACCCTCCCAGGTTCCTGCCTGCAGAGCTGCGCCGAGGTTACAGCGAGAGCCGAAGCTTCAGCGGGTGTAAATCACGGCAGCGCTGGCTTCCACGGGGCTGCGCCAGTTTACGTCAGCTGAGGATCTGGCCCAAATTCATGCAAGTCATTTCCAAAAAACCTAACGTTTTACTGTCATGAAAATGTCAACATTTATTTCTCAGCTTGCCACGATGCCTCGAGGTTGAGCTACCCTGTAACCCCGCTTTGCAAGAAAAAAAAAGGGCAGGAGAATTGACCAGCACCAGGCAAAAATACGCTGCTCTGGGATTTCTGCCTTTCGATGTCTCTTGCTCTTTGAGGGAAATGGGATTTTTCAGCAGGGCCTGGTGATTTTACACGCTTCGATCTGCAAAACTGCCTCCTGCTGCTGGTCTGTTGTCAGGGGGGCGAGTCCCTCCCTGCTCGCCCCAGACCCTGCGGCATTGCGGGGCTCAGGGCTGAGTCCCTGATGGTGGGAGCTCAGCTCCACCAGACACCCCCAGCGCGGGCATCCCCCGCGGCCGGTACAAACCCCAGCCGGAGGATTTCAGTCCCCTGGAGCACAGCAAACGGCGAGAGAGGCGGCGGTTTTGCACGGCGAGCACAGCTCCCGTCCTGCAGCTCCCCATGGGCAGCCGTCCCGCACCGCCACCGCGGTGAGTGATGCCCCATGACGAGGAACATCTCATCCACTAGAGCATAAAACCTTTAACTGAGACTCTGACGTGAGGGTATGTAACAAAAAAAATATAAATACAAGCTGTTGCCAAAACGCAACCCCGAAGCAGGAGGGGGTGAGCAGCAGAAGCCCGGCTGCGCGTGGCAGCTGCCAGCCCCGAGCTGTCCTGGCGTCTCTGTCCTCTACGGACCTGGTAGGAGCTTGCAGAGAAGGTCGATGACAAGTGACGCTGGCTGCACCGTGTCGTACTCTGCAAACAGGTGACAGAGGTTCTCCGAATCCATCTGGCTTTTGGCCACGAACCCAAAGATTCTTTGAAAAAGGAGAGAGAGGTACTCAGTTTGCATCGGAATTCGCTTAAACTAGCCCCAGCCACAAAGCAAAGCCCCAGTTCCAGCAATTCCACCTTGGCCCGCTCCCCAATCACGTTTACTTGGAAGGAAACCAGCCGGGAGAAGTGTTTCTGGCAGGGCTTCCCAGCTGTGAAAAGTTTCTTGAACGCAAGGTAGAGCCAGATATAAACTCACTTCCTGAGCCCAGAGCTGGGAAGGCTGCGGGTTTGGCCGGGGGCTTTCTGCACAAGGGGGTGCAGGGAGCTGGGCTTAGCCAAGCCCCTCACCAAATCCTACCCCCACAAAGCTTCGCCCAC
>NW_009727127.1:1581-2747 GCF_000703405.1 Apaloderma vittatum | reverse complement strand
CCCCGCCTCCCATCCTCTCTCATCAGCCACGTTAACTTTTTATCTCGTCCCCTCTACGTTTGAAGCTTTAAGTCTTTGCTGCTCTGCAAAGCTTTGTGATGGCAAGGGGAGGCTGGGCCAAGGCAGCATCTCCCCCCACCCTGGTTTCCACCGGCACGATTCGGCTGCGGGACGTCCCCGCACAGCTCTTACCTGGAGGACTTGCAGTACTTCTGCCACCTGAGGGAAGAACAGAATTGGATTTGCTCAAAGCCTGATATCTAACTCACTCCATCAGCTGCAAAGCCAAGGTTTATATTTAGCTAAAGCCCAGCACGCTGAGCCTGGGGCCGCACAGCTGCTGGTTGGGATTTGGGATGTAGAGATCGTGGGAAGCATTTTTTTCGGCGGGACCCGCGGCGCGGGCGAGCCAGCCGGTAACTCACCTTCTGTTCTCAGGGTCCATCCCACAAAACCTGATGGCGGCCAAGGGGTAGTGTCGCCTGAAAAACACCCTGTCAGGGGGAGGAGGAGAGCGTGGGGTTAGGAGAGGATGTGCCCGGGCAGAGCTGGGGGAGGAACGGGCATTTGCAAGTTCAAGCCCTGCTCGAAATGGTGCAGGTGGGGGCCGCAGGGGTTGGGGTCTGGGAGGTGTGGGGGTCCCGCTCCCCAGGGCTGGTTGCTGAGCTGGGGGCTGGCAAAGCATGGGCAGCTCTTGGGTTTGGGCAGCTCCTGCCCCCACACCTGGAGAAGCTGCCACCAGCTACAGGCAAAGCAGCGCCGTGCCCTGTGCTGCAACGGGAGGGGTCCAGCCCACCACAGGATTGCCAGGCGGCTCAGCGCTAGTGGGCCAGCTGCTCTGGATGTGCTGTGGACGAGCATGGTGGCAGGCTGAGAGGCAAGGACAGAGCTGGGTGGTCACGGCCAAGCTGCCTTTTCACCCCTCCCGCTCCCCAGCTGTGGTGGCTGCACCATCCCGTCCCCCCCAGCAGCTCTCACTTCCTCTGGACGTCCGTCAGCGTGACCCCCTGCTCCGTCACCCTGAAGTGCACGAGGGTGGCAGCGGGCAGTGTCTCCAGCTCGAAGGTGGAGGAGATGGCTTTCTGGACGGCCGGGGCTCCCGCGAGCGTCTCCACGTTCACCGAGGTGAGGTATAAGACGTTGCACACTGCAAGGAGAGCACAGAG